>NC_051848.1:67785510-67875533 GCF_002237135.1 Teleopsis dalmanni | reverse complement strand
AAATGTAAATAAAAGTAACAATAAAGCATTAGTACTCAAGTTCCCAGTAGACCTACATGTCAACACATGTTCTCCCGTTTGATTTCTACCCCATCCGTGTCATGTATATTTTACGACCCCATTTGTGCCATAACCGTTGCTGAAATGTAACTGTAAGTACTGGCACATGAAAATGCAAGTACGAGTCAAGGAGCGCACATACAGGACCACACTTGCACTTGTCTAAACTCAGTGCTCGTTCTACAAATTGCTGACTTAGCTTCAAATGAGGCAGAAAACATGACCATGACATTCATACGGCTGACCATAATTCAATTTCAGTTAAATTACTTTTTTATGAACCACTTAAGAAAAGGATTATTCCCCGGAGATGAAATTCCCAAGAAAGTGTTATCATGTGCACACTTGCACATAACGAGGCACTGCATACCCGTAGTACCAGCCTAGCTTGTAAACCTTTTCATTTAGTCCATCAAATTTCACAAATACAACGGAGCATAACTGAGTTCATCCAATCTTTTGTTCTTGTGTATATTGTGAGGATGTGAGGATGTGCAAAGGCTCTCTTATAAAATTTAATATAAAATAATCATTGCTCCCGAAGCAACGATACAAGTTATTGCTTGTAGCATTTGCTGTCCATGCTACGAGAGTACTAGAAAGTATGGAATTATTTTCTGAAATACATATTTATTAAAAAACTTTTGCAAAACTGCCTATACTTTATAGTTTATTTGAAAAAAGAATAAAAAGTTTTCAATGGTTTCATTCGAATTTATTTAATTTTTTTATTAAAATAATTTGTCTTCACAGGAAAGTATATTTCACATTTACTTAATAATTATATATTTGGTAGAGAGATTTCGAAAAGTAGTTAACTACAACAACAAAAATCCTTTTTATATTATGTATATATTATTTCATTTAAATGAATTTTTTGCTGATCATACAACCGTTTCGAGTATTGCCAAATACCCATTATTAGTGGTCTTGGAATTACTTCTTATATGTAATTATTAGTAAATAATATTTTAAGAATACAAGTACCAAGGGTTGAAGTCGTACCCTGTCAAATTTTTTATTATATATTATCTTATAATAATTATATATTTATATAAAATTGTATATATACACAGATATGTTAGATTGGAATAAGACAAAATAATAAGAGTAAAAGAATTTATTATTCGCTTTGAAAAAATTATTAATTTGGATTATTTTAACGAATCAAGCAAAATACAGTGAAAGCTTCATTTAACTAACATATCTTAACCGAATAATGTTGCTAGTTTTCATATCAGAGCAGTATTATTGGTTCCGTTGAAGTCTTCATTGTACTATAATACTGCTTTTTTCATCAAAAAACATCACAAATTTAAAACATAATTTATTTGCAAAATAAAAATACTATTAAGCCTAATATAGAACGAGGATGCATCCTTTGGCTGCGTCTCATTTGATCGATACTGAGAAAACCTTGGGATCAATAAAATTTTATTGTAAGACCCTTCTTGTTCACCTTCCGTCACATGAATTCTTCTAAACGGAAATAAAGAATTGTTGAGATGTTAACTTATTTTGCTAAATAATTAAGACGATCTAACCTTTATGCTCTTATTGATAAAGGTCATGTAACGGTTGATTACTTTAAATAAATTATTTTTAATTTAGTTAAGTTAATATATAATGTACTATTATTTGACAACGGTTTCCTGTAGCAGCAGCTATTTAGAACAACTTTATATGACAATATAGCTTAATATTCAAAATATCACGCTTAAAGGTTGGGAAATTTTGCATAGAACCAAACTTACTCAAATCTCATAATTATCACTCAACTTATTACATACACTCTAATATCTATGGAATGATTTAATTAGCATTTAGTCATTATGGTAAAATTTTTAGAATGACATTAGAGAAAAGTATGCTTTGCTTTTATGTATATTTAAGTTTCTTGTAAAATAAAATTCAGTTCAATGCATTTATTTTTTATTTGAGCTTTAGTGGTTATAAAAAAACTGAGACCGGAGATAATTATTTTGAAAACGGAGCCTTTCCTATTTGTAAAGTATGTTTTTATTGACTAGAAATGCAATATTGTTTTCTATATAGCAGAACTTAAAGTTTAGAACCTCAGTCTGTGATGACAGACCAAATTGTATTTTTTAATAAATTTGGTGTGATAACCTCATTTCATTTTTATCCTGTGCATGTATGTTATATATAAATATATATGTAAATTATGTGAATGAATAGTTCACATAATCCAATTGGACAAACCAGCTTCAAAATGACAGCGATTCATTGTAGTTGTCTGATAACATCCAAAAAACATAAAATTAATAACTCCAAAATTTGACAAAAAAAAAGAAAGTCTTACACCTTATATCCTAGTTAAAAAGGATCTCAGAGCTTCTCTTATTCTCGCATATAGTGATGAAGTGCCAAAGCAAACCAAAGCAAAAGCAAAAAAAATAATTGCCAAATATGATTGGCATACGATGCGTATGTGAATCCATACGAAGAAGCACATGGCCAAACACTTTTCATCATTGAGGGACATACATATATCTGAAATAGTTTGGATATCAATCAGGGATGTCGTTTATATTAAGAGCAGTAAATGATATATGTAGCATTGGCAATATTCAGACATCCATACTGAACGAACTTTTAGCAACATCAAAAAAAATTGATTACAATGAAAATACCTAACAGGAACATACACAATCCTATTCGAAAACTGTTAACTAAATGAATTATAACTGCGGGACTCGGTTCAAAGTAGATAAAAAGTTATGCAAATAGAAGTTATTTATCCACTGCTATGGAATTTAATAGTTAAGAAACTTCTGATCCTAATAGAAATCGGTAATTGCAGCCTTTGTCGAAAATATCATCTTTTTGTATCGTAGGAAAAAATCGGTTGTTTAGGTAGTGCTGCCTTAGTTGGCAGCAGGTCTAGAGCAAGGAACAACATGACATTTAACTACAGGATGCTTAAGATCAACTGCTTCAAAAATCAATCGAACTCGCTTCTTTTGAAAGTGCTGCCAATGTAGCAATCAGAATGATCTCTATAAAAATATGTAAATCATTCTTACAAATTTTTAGCATTCTGAACAAAGTTCCAAATATCTCAAAAGAAGTCACTAAGCATACCATTATTTTTTACTTAAGTGATTTTATCAGAATATAAGCAATATGATTTGATTTTTCATGATAATATTAAGGAAAAGTATGCTTTGATTTTGAATATATCAGTTTCTTATAAAATAAAATTTAAATAAATTCATTTATTTTTTATTTCAGTTTTGTTTGTTTCAAATATAGAACAGGACAAATTATTATTAAGACGAAATTTTTTTACTTATAAGGTAAGTTGCAAGTTGTACTCATTGACAAGAGTTTTGTTATTTATTTTCATTTGCAATTTTATTTAGAGGATTCCTTAGGTCTGGGATCTATATAACTTCCTTAAGTCTGGGATTTCAATTAATGTAAGCAATCAAAACTTATTTATTTCTTTTGTCATTAAATTTATGTTCTCAATTAAAAAATAATTCTATATAATCAACCTTTATTAAAAATATGTATTAAATGTTTCAAACTTCGCTCAATTTGTGATCATTATTTATTGTAATTCGCGGAATTTTTAAGTTCAGGAGCATTCAAATTCTTTTCCCTTGTATTACCATCCACCGATATTTACATATCAAATATGCAGGAGTTTTCGAAATTTATTGAATTTAGTTCGCAATCATATGTTTGCAAAACTCTGTTAGAGTGACTCTATCATGGAAAGATCTTTATATTCCTGGAAGCGTAATATTGCTTGCATAACGTGATATTAAGGAAGTTAACAGTCCTCATATTTTCACTAATTAATAAATCAAATGAAAACGGCAAAAATAAACATATCAACTGACAACAATTATATTAAAAGTATTCAATTAGCCAAGACAGAAAATTTTAATATATAGTAAAACTTAATGGATATCACTAAAAGTTATATGTTGTGGCATTATTGTGCTTTTCTATACCACTTTTGTTGGCATATATTAGCAGGAAGTTAATTTGTTATTTTGTTTCTTCAGATGGACTTCGGCTAAAGTTTTAAATTGATTTTAAAAGTGAAGTTACTTTCTGCAAATGACACATGAATATTAAATTTATTAAAAATCATATTATTTTTACTTAAATTTTGACAGATATGTCATGTATATTATATATTATTACAGCTCATCTGCTTTGCAATTGCTGAAATTATCCCTATAACCGGGGACTCATATTAGAGAAATTTTGGACTGCTTCAATATTTCATTCAGAGATATATAATAGTCAAAAATTGTCCCGGGTAAATTTGACTAAACTTAAATACCTTAAAGCAGTTTGACTATCTGATGGGATGTATATATATAATCCTAAGAAATGCCCCCTTCCAGACATGCATAGCTTTCCAAATAGCGATTACCGCCGCTTAACATACACTGCAAAGATAAAAAAATCTATAATCTATAGATTTAATAAAACTATTTAGTATTATTCAGTTAAAATGCGATATGCTGGAGCAACAATAATGCATATACAGTGCAAAGGGCAATCATCCAAAACTAGAACATTACTAACATAGTAAGAGAAAAACAGTAATCACACCATACATTCAAGTGTAATTTTTAGTGTGTTTGCAGTTGAGTGCTCAAAATCCTCGATCAATATCTTCTATTTGAATTCGAAAGCATCTGAAGTGCTTCTAGACATCTATGATGTACTCGTATTTGGTTGAATTAAAAGTCTTCAGTGTTTTTTTAATAAAAAAATGACAGTTTTTCAAAAGCACATTAATTATTTAAATAAATATCTATTCCAAAATGTAGTGAAGTACTTATGTTCCATTATGGAACACATTGCTTCTTTGCTCATCTTTGTTGTTATTTTTAAATAAAAGTAATATTCTTCTAAAACACAAGTACTTTTTTCAGCTCTGAGTAAAAGCTTTAAAATTTTTCACCTTTTCGACGCATTGGAAAATCATTTTAAGAAGGTACTGATCCTGTACAATGGTGTATTATCTGTGAACTCGGATTTTAAAGATTTTATACAAGGACTCTTATCAAGTGAGTAACGAAAGGCTAACAGTTATATGAACTATTGTAAAATACACTGTATTTTTAGTTATAAATATTTGATACATTCAGAATGTAGAATAGTTATTATATGTCGGTAAGTTAGACCATTAACATAGAAACTGGTAGCACTAAGTATAGTTTATATGTACTTTTATATCTATATTATCTGCATTACAATTTTTGCAGCGGTCAGCAACCACTGTGCCCGGGTAATACCATTGCACAAGACACTAAGGAAAAGGCTTCTTAACCATGATTTGGTTACGATGGCATTATAGTGACAAAGCTCCAGTTTGGTTCGGAAACTGGAGGTTTGAGTACAATAAATAAATATACAGGCTTATAACAAGAGCGTTGATTTTTTTGAATCTATATTATCATGTATTTTACTTAATGGAATTTGATTAATAAATCCAAGTTTTACTAACTCTTAAACTTATACTGCTACATTTATATATTAGTGTATATAATATATAAAGTATACATTAAAAGATATAATGTATTGGGGATCGATTCTTGGGATACTCCGCAATGAGACTAGTAGAGAAAATCAAAATAATTTACAGAAACTCCATTGTTTAAACATAAGACTGACTATAACTTTATCTTATCTTTATCATCAGAGATTTCAGCTTATTTGAGGTAGTTAGAGAAGATATCAAATTATTCACATTGAAAAAAATAAATAGTCTTGTACTATATTAAAGTATAATATTAATTAATCATAATTGTATTCATCGTTCAGAATATTACCATTATATCTTATTTATCCTTTCTCTATATCATAGATAATGCCTTCAGAAAGTGATACCCGTAATAGATCGGTCCCACACCGTATTACCTATAAACTGGCTGATCAAAAACCTGAAAACGAACGTGTGGTTGGTAAGAGAGCTTTGCCAAAAACATGTGCTGCTTACAAAAAACGTAAGGTCTGCTGTGATGGTGAAAAATATAGGGGAAATATACCGCCGAAAAATACCGCCAAGAAAAGAAAATGGAACCATGAAATGGATACTGTGCACACAGCCAAACGTAAATGTAGGGCAAAAGGCTTAGAAGATCAAACCTTATTAGAAGCAAATCGTAACTTAGACGAGAAGATCAAACAAGAAATGAAACAAGAAATAAGCTTTTGTGACTGCAAGAAAATAAAAGAAACAAAAGAAGATTTCTCCACCACCGTGAAAAATCAAAATATGGATGAAACTGACAAAAAAAAGCGTGTAAAGAAAATACCGAAAAACAGGGTAGTGAATTCTGATTATAAAAAGAAATTAAGACCTCGAGTTCCCGTTATTAATCAAAAGGACAACGGTGACGCTCAAGAATTGAAAAAGAATAAACATGAGGAAATGAAAGTGAAGTGTGAACAAGATCGGAAGAAGAAAGGTGAATTGAAGAAAAGTGTTAAGGCTAAGCATGAGAAGGCTAAGCGCGGAAGAAAAAATAACAAAAAGCGTAAAGAGGGTAAAGGTAAAGAAAATATTGAAGGGGAGCAGGAAAGGAAAAATGAAGAACAGAAGAAAACAACTCGTGAAGGCAAAAGTGAAACGACCACTTTATATATCATAAAATTGACTACAACGAAACGTGTCCCGTGATATTTGGATACAATGTAATTAAATTTTTTTTGGAACATGGACGATTTCGATGCTAACTGCAATAAAATTTTCGAAATTGTGATGTGTGTATGTGATGATTAGTAAAACTATAAGTTTTACAGTGCTTTATTTTATTATTTCATTTTTTGCAACCTGAATATATCTATTTCTGATGACGTAATTTCCCTTAATTTCCTTCTTACGTATATATATATATATATACTAGATACCCGACAAACGTTGTTTTGCCTTATAAATTATTTCTAGTTTCTAGATAAATTCTAGTGTAGACAAAAAGTAACTTACTTATTGTAAGTGTGTAAGTATGTGGTATATGCCTGAAATAGGCATGGAGCGCTATGAACGAAAACGAAAATAAAAATAACAAACGCCAACCAATATTATTTTTAAGTTATTATAGTTTATTTATTAAATTATTAATTTAAAATCAATAGATTTGTATGATACCAAGTTCCCTGGTAACAACTGTTGTATCTTCAAATTTAAATTGTCTCGGATTGTATGTAAATAATAATAATGATAATGGGCCAGTAACATTAACCAACAACAGTCGAAGATAAAAGCACTCAGTGTGTCTTGGATTAACTGTAAATAAGCGTTCGATTTAAATAAATTGAGACATGCATCAACTGGTGAAATTTGCTTGCGGGGCATCCATTTTTTTGTTTGAGCCCATGTGAGATAGCGTGGTACTTGTGAATAGAGTAATGTTCTTGCAAAGACACCAAAATCATCCGTACTATTACACAATTCAAAAAATGCAGTGAGTGTAGATTTAGGCGGATTTGTACCACGATCAATCACTGTCTCGTTCGTGAAAAATACACGCTGACCGTTTTCAAGATGGACGGCTAACTGAACAGCTGCTGGATCCCGTTCATGAATTAGAAAACCGAAGATACGTCAAGCAGCTTCATTGGAACTGATGTACCGACCAATTTGGTAGAGCGTAATTTCACCGTTTTTGTTCATTGGAGGAGCATTTACATTAGTATTTTCTACTCTAAACACAGCCATATCACTGGCTTTATGGACATACTTATATATTTGATGTTCTTCACAGAACTGCAAAACGCAACATTTATATGAGCATTGTATGTCTTGCTTAGCAGAGGCGAATACGGCACCACCCGCCATTGTCCCCTATTATCGGGATTTCTTCGACGATATATTGGATATCCGTCGGTATTTGTTATAGTATCATTAGTGAAATCTTTTGAAAAAATTTTAGTACATTTTCCATCTGCCATGCCAGGCGAAGACGAAGAAACGAAGTGGATGTAATGCTCGATGTACTTGTTGGCGTAGTTACATAAAATATTAAGAAAAAAATTTTTCTTTTTCAAAAATATAAACAACATTTATGTCAAAAAAATAAAAAATTTTTTGTCAAAGCAATAAGGATATTTTTGCTGGGTAGGGACTCCCTAATCACTTTAGCGGTATGAAAAATAGATAGTACCCGATTCTCAGACCTACTGAATACACATATAAAATTTGGTAAAAATCGGTAAAGCCGTTTCGGAGGAGTACGGTAACTAACATTGTGACATGGAAATTTTATATATAAGATATATAAATAAAATTATATAAATAATATATATATATATAAATATAGTATATATATATATATATATATATATATACATCCCAATTGCCTACTGAGCCTATAGGAACACCTATTCATCTGATCTCCAAACTGTCATCATTGTTGTTCGGTATCGAAGTTGAAAAGTTGTTCAAAATATTAAAATCGAAATCGAAATTTTCCATTTGCTGCATTCATATATACACACTGTATATCTATATTGATATACAGTGTTTATATATATACAGTGTTTATATATGAGTGCGTCGAATTGAAAATTTCGATTTCAATATTTTGAACAACTTTTTCAACTTCGATACTGAACAACAATGATGACAGTCTGGAGATCAGACGAATAGCTGTTACTATGGGTTCAGTAGGCAATTGGGACTACTAATTCCATTTTAATTAATTACATAATCGAAATACATTAATTCTTTTTTAAAAAATTGGCATTTTTCATAATTAATTTTAACGTTCGTCTCTAATAGTCTGTCTAAAGTTGCTTTTAAATTTTCTTCACATTCTTCCATGCTTGCTCCTCCAATTAGAAGATTATCGAAATATGAATGCACTTTATTCAATCCCTTTAAAATTTCGCTTGTAATTTTTGAGAAAATTTGTGGTGCCGTTTTTAACCCATACACCATTCTAGTGTACTTGTATAAGCCAACATGTGTATTTACAGTTAAAAATTCTTGTGATCTTTCGGATACCTTGATTTGCAAATATGCTTCCGTCAAGTCTATTTTACAAAAATATTTCCACTCAGACAAATTTCCCAAAATGTCGTCAATTCGCGGAATAACGTAATGCTCATTTTCTACAAACCGATCTATTGTTCTTCTGCAGTTCACACATAATCTTATGCTGTCATCATCTTTATTTACTACAACTATGGGACTTGCCCATTTACTTCTGGTCGTTGGCACCATAACACCATCTGCACATAACCTCTGGATTTCCTTCTCTACTTTTTGTAGTGATACAAACGGAACTGAATGCGCTTTACTGAAAATTGGATAGGCATTATCATTAAGGTCTATTTCTGTCTCATAACCAATAATTGTTGAATTGTTGTCTCCGCAGTTTTCTTTTACAAAATTGACCAACGTTGGTTCTGCTTAACTTTTACGCCAATTAGGTATCAAGATATTAAGCCAATCTCTACCCCATAGAATTTTAAATTCTTGCGCTGAGTCTACAACAATCATATGAAGCTCATAACATTTTCCACCGAATTTTACGCGCACTTCAACCTGACCTGGTCTCTTTTAAAAAATTGATAGCACTCAAAAATTTTGTTTTTTGTTGGTGCGAAGTGGGCTTTTAATTTTGCCACTATTTCTTCATATTTGAAGTCTATTTCACTTTTAGGTGCTAGCACACTGGTCAAGGTCTTATAAAGGTCAGGGCCTTCAAGATTTATCAGAAAAGACGTCTTACTTTCGTCTTTTTCAATTTTATTTAAATTTAGCAAATGACCTATACCTATATAAGAGACCTATACCTATAGACCTATATAAAGAGATATAATAAATTTGGAATAATTTAAATTTGTGTGTTTTATTTACAAAATCCGGGTACTTTTTGATAATTATGTCTAGAGATGATATTAGGATTGGTTGCAGTTAGTTAATTCAGTGAATGCGAGCTTATAATATGTAATTGTCGTAGTATCATATATCATTAATTGAGAAGTTAAACTAAAAATAAAACATAATATCCCCACTGTTGCCTTTAGATATAATTTTAACGCCATGGAAGGCATGTACAAAGTCTGTGAAAGAGAAGTGCAAAAAATAGAAATTAACTTTCAAATTAACTCAATTTTTGTAATAAAAAATAATCCTAGAGAAGAAAAAAGGCAAGTCAACGAAAAGGTGCACACGTACAAAATTAATACGGGACTGTTGACATTCTATGTTACTGCTCGTAAATCGTTTAACTTTAACGTCGGAAAGCAGAGAGTTTTTCCCTTATTTCTGCAGTTGGAATCCATGGCCTGCTGCAAATATCAGTTGCAAGGCTGGAACAAAAAATTAAAACACTTGAGCTTAATTTATGAGCAACATTTGCACACACGCAAATGGTTCAATATTCCTGGTCGGCTGCTGCTCTGAAAGCCGTCGTGGCTATCCTTTGTGCGATTTTGTTGCATGTGCCCAGCACTCATACGCAGACATTAGCAAAATGAGAGCAGCAAATTCGTATCAGAATTAATGGCCAAATGGAAGTTAAACCTCTTTGGTAGGTTTATAAAATAGGTCTACCGATTTGAAAAGTGGAAACACTTGTTTTCATTAAACGGAATGAACAGAAAAAAGCACCAACTACTGTCTTAATCAGCAACTCTGCACCGCCATAAATTTTGCATTATCAAAGACGTTAATTGATCATATTTTAAGTATTGAGCTTAGGAATTAGTCAAAGGTACTCGCAAATTAGTTCATCTTTAAAATATTTTTCAAATTTTAAAAAGTTCAGTTAACTTAATGGTAATATTATAAAGAACTTTAATCAAATTAATAATCAATATATACATTTCTAATACACTTGAACTTAGTTTCCAATCTCAACTAAAAGAAATATTGAGTTAATATTCCTGCTTTCAATCAGATAATTTTAGAGCTGACCATGAAGCTTTTTGGGATACCTTCCATTATCCATTGGCTAGTGTCCTAAAGAAAAAGATACTAGGTGGATTAATAATTACCTCACTTTACAACAGCTGGCAACGGCAGAACAAAATCAATTATATTTTGTATATCTGACAAGTTTTAAGTGACTACTCTAGAAGTTTCGACGTCATCAGATGTTTGGTTACTTTTTTGCAAATAATTGAAATAGTACACTTTAATGATTTTTTATAAAATTGAAAAAATTAAACATCGTTCAGTAATTAAATTCCTCCATTTGAAAGAAATCAACAATAATGTAATCAAATCGGAAATGGATTCTGCCTACGGCAACCTTGAACCATAGTTAACAACAATAAACTATTAGAAAGCTGAATTTAAACATGGCCATACGAGTGTTTTTGATGAAGAGCGTCCGGGTCGTCTAAAAGAGCTCACAACTGAAAAAGACTTTGAAAAATTCCACGACACCATGTGAAATGATCCTAAAACTAAATTGTGTGAGAAAGCAGAGATGACAAATATATCATGTGAACGTGTTTCGAATATTTTACATGAATATTTGGATATGAAATAGTTTTCGATAAGATGGTAATGGGTGTCCCGTTTGCTCACAATTGATCAAAAACGACGAGAACTTTGTCATTCAAGACATTGTTTGGAATTGTTATTGCAAATTAGCTGACTACATGACTGTGAGCGTCAATTATGGAGTGGTGACAATTGATGAAATATGGATCTATTATTTCATACCTGAGGGAAAACCACAAGCCGGAGAATGAGTAGAACAGGGGTAGTTCTCCCAAACGACCACGAACTCATCAATCGGTTGAACTCATTAAAGTTTTGGTAGAAATATTTTTCGTAGACTATTTGTTAAAAGGAAAAACTATAAAATCGGACTACTATTGCATATTATTCGATCAAATGAACGAGGAAATCAAAAAAAAATGAACACATTTGTCGAAGAAAAAATGTTGTTTTTACAAGATAACGCACCTGCTGACAC
This sequence comes from Teleopsis dalmanni, assembly GCF_002237135.1. Taxonomy (NCBI): domain Eukaryota; kingdom Metazoa; phylum Arthropoda; class Insecta; order Diptera; family Diopsidae; genus Teleopsis; species Teleopsis dalmanni. The sequence goes on along the minus strand of NC_051848.1, from coordinate 67,863,540 downwards.
GTCAATGAAAACCATGACAAAATTAAATGAATTACGGCACAAATCACTTCCTCACTCACCGTATTCCCCAGATTTGGCTGCCAGTGACTATTACCTATTTTTAAACTTGAAATGTTGGCTCCAAGGAAACGGATTTGCATCTAATAAAGAAGTGTAATGGGAATCTGAGGTATATTTTGTAGGATTTGATAAATCGTATTATTTAGAAGGCATCCAAATGTTGAAAGAACGTTGGACTTAGTATATCGAACTAAGAAGGGGCTATATTTAAGCATAAAATACATTTTTCCAAGAAATAATTAGTTTTTATTATTTGGGCCGGATACATGTAGATCCACCTAGTCTTAGTTTAATTTGTAAACTGCAAAAGTTAGAAATTGAACCTTAAACTTAACACATAGACCAATTAATTTTGTTTTTTAATTCATGAACAACAATTGTACTTATGGTTTTATTCCAAAAACTAACACATAAACCACGGCTATATAAATTACTTTAGTTGTTAAAAAATTCTTACTTTCACTCTCTTTCATTTTACAGATAGATTTGCTTTCAATTATATATTGTACTAAATAGGTATAAATAAAAATTAGTTAATAATAAACTTTATTCAGACGACATAAAATTAGAAAGAGTATTCTAAATACGTTAATTCTTTTTTCCAACTAAAGTATCTGCCGTTAACATCAATAGTTTACATAAAATAATCGATACCACCAATAAATTATAATTTTTTCCACAACTTATTCTGCTATTATGGTTCTGTCCAATCATCCAATCATAGTATAAAATCAGAGCTACCTGTCTAGCTATAACAAAATACAACTAATTGAAAATGTTTTTAATAGTAGTAAAGTAGAATAACAATTATTTTGTTATTATTCCAAGGTTTAAATATTATATATACACTAATGTTGAGCCTTTTTCGAGTTAGTGTATCTGGGCAGTTTTACTCTTTGATAGCTGGGGGACTTCTGCAGAGTCCCACCCATCTCACTAACTATTTTGTGTATTCCTCATAAGCTTTGTGATTATTCAATGACTGATCTAAGATCTGTGATTACTCTGAGATTGAATAGTGCTAAGTTGGGCAGACTGTCGGGTTTCGTATATAACTTCAGGGCTCTGTCCTTTATGGTTTTTTTGACCGGATCTATTCTAAGATCTCTTAGCATCTCATTCGTGCGGATGTACCAAGGCACTTTGAAGAGCCTTCGGTGAGCCTGACTTTGAGCCACTTGTAGCTTTTGCGTTGTAGAGTTGGCAGCTTTGCTATACGCGACACACCCAAAAAGTAGTGCTGGTCTAATTATCTGGCTGTAGATCAGCTTTATGTTCTTCGCACTGTTGTGTTTTAAAACTAGTGGTTAGCATTGCAGTGTTTTTGCGGAACTATTTTTTTCGACTTGTATGTGCTTGTGGCAAGTGAACAGCTTATTAAACGTGATTCCTAGGTATTTAATGCTGTCCTCCCAATTAATTGCGATGTCACCAACTCTCACTCGCGGTGGATCTGTTTACGAGTAATAAACAGGGCTTTAGTTTTCCCATTGTTAATTTTTGTTTTCCATTTCTGGAAGAACTCCAGGATGAGATTAGCAGTATGAATTATTAGAACTTATCTATTTGTTGCACCACATATATTTGAAAAAGATGAAATAAATCAGTGGGCCAGTGTGATAACAGGGCTTAAGTTTGAGTATCTCATATTCTTGTTTGTTTAATTTTCAATAAGTCGTCTAATAAAATTTAAATGATTTGTTTATTTCAAATATAAAAACATTAATAACTTTCTGTCTAAATTAATCTGCTTCATTGGAAAATTGAAACTACTGGCTTTTATAGACTTTACAGATTTAAGAGAAGAAGTTGATATCCTTTAGATATTCTAAAGATTATTTTTAATTAATAAATGCAATTCTATTACTTAATTAAATAATTTCAATTTTATTATTTGATTAAATAATTAAAATTCTACTCAAATAAAGTGATCAACGCGTTTTTAAAGATATAACACTAGACTTTATTACTTTTATAATTACTTAAGAAACCAATAATATGGCTTTGATGCGAATTCTCATAACGTAACGAATCAAGCACAGAAAATTATCTATTACTACTGCTGAGTAGCCACTTGGTGATGTAGTCTACGAATGGTATCATCAACAATAACCTTCTTGCACAGCACAAGCTGGCATGTATACGGGCCATGAGCTTAAAGTGCTATAGCTCCCAAAATTAATCCTAGGTCTGTATAAATATACATATGTTAATTTATTAATAACGAATCGCGGCCGTTTAATAAGATAGAAACGTTTTTTGAACTACTGGAATTAACTGAAAACCAGCAGGAAATGAATCAAACGAGAAGTACAAGAAAAGTGACCGTCTTAATTATGATTACTGTGCTATGTGAACAGGCTTCTAACCGATTTTGATGTTAGGCATTTTTTGCTTTTAGTTTTGAAAGTTTTTTTTATTTTCTGCTATTGTGACTTTTGGTATTTCTTAATCACATAAATACTTAATTTAATTTAATTTATTTACTATAAGTACGAAATATATGAAAAAATACTTGATGTATAAATCAGTTTACTTCTCCATAATATCATATTAACACCTCATTGACTGCTTAGGTTTTAATGTCGACCGTTTTCTTGGCCGTTACAATAAAACATCATATTTCGATAAGAGCAAACGTAAATCTTTGTCACATTTTTCTCCTGCAGCTAAATGGAATCAAGACTTCCCCAAAATCGAGTTGTCATTAGTGCAAAAAGCTTTGGGAGAAATAAAGAAAATTACTTCACGGCAAGTAGTATTACAACCCATAATAGGCAACTTACAACTTACCACATTCAACAGCTCCAAGCTGAATTAGTGCAAAACTAACCAAGTGAAAGACTAATCTGCGCGTTATGTCCTGGTGGGGAATGAATTATATGCATGCGAAGGAAGAGACCGTGTCGAGAAGATATTGAAATCATTGATGTGTGCGGAAAAAGTACTGGGAGTGGACGAATTTTATTTTGCATTGCATGTTATCATTCTAATTTCTTTAAAGTGCTTTCTGCGCGCATTTTATTTCTTGGAAAAATGTAATATTTTATTAAATAAAATATTATTTTCTGATAATAAAAGCTTAACAAAAATTAATGAAAATGACACTCTGTTACAAAATAAAATAACAAAAAAATATGTACTAGGAATATACTTTCAAATTCATGTTAAACTGAGTTCAAAAATGGAAGATACATAGAAATAGAATGTCAATCGTATCAAAAAGTATGTAGACTGCTACATCTTTAACTCCAAAAATAAATAATAAAATTGTTTATAAAAATATTAAATTTACACCTTATATTAGAGTTTCATATCTAAAAAATCCGGTTATAGTTTTGGCTTTATTGAATACATAAAAACTTTCTTTGTTTTAATACACAATTGTTATTTCGACTTAGGTAGGTTGGAGTGGCGGCCTTATGCCCTAGGTACACTTAAACCAAAATAATGACCCTATGTAGTACCACAGGATTACCGTTTCTATATGCGCAAACTAGAGATTAGCGTAAGAGCAACGCAAAAGGCACGACTACCCCATTAGGTAAAAATGCACCAATCTGATAATACTGTAAACTCGGTTATGTCGAAAGAAAAAGAGCCCTGGATATTTCAGATTTTTTCCTAGCCAAAGATAGACACTGATGCATAAGGTGAAGCACATTTGTCTCTTCATCAGCAAAGCCGCACCTTCGACAAAAGTCATTATAGGGTAGACCCAGCATGTCTTCCTATCAAGCAGTGACCCGTTAGCACCGATACCGTAGGGCTGAGTAGGTTACGCTTTAGTTGAAGCAGTTGACTGATGCCTTTTTTTATTCAGTTTGGAACACATCAATCTTAAAATCTGAGATATTTTTGTTTGATTGCCAGCCTAACTGAGTGCATGTCTTGGCAAGCTCTTACACCCTACAGACACACAAGATGTCCCTGATATTTTGACTTTAATATCAATAAATTTTATTTTAACTGGATTTAAGGTAAATTATTTAACACTTAAATTGTTGATAACAAGCACTTATTAAATATTTGTTAAAATTTTTAATGTATTTAAAACAAAATATTTTTTTATACAAATGTTTTGGTCCAGCTTGAGATATAAAAAAGGACTATTAAAAGGATCATTAAAAAATTTGTTAGTACAGGTGCAGTGAAGCCCTATGCTTCACTGGGAGATGAGGATGACAGAAGAAAAGAACACACAAAAACATAAATAAAAACAGAAACCATGTATGACAAATGTTATCTCACACAAAATTTGGCAATTTTAAAATTTAAATTTATAGTCACAAAAACAAAAATCAAAAAACTGATGTATTAAAAAATAAAAATAATGCAACAAAAAATTAAAGAAGAAACTTCAATTTTATAAACTTTTTAAAAAGTTTATTATAAACTGATTTTTAACCTCCGTTTTGACGAAAGAAAGTAGTATAAAAGAGTATAGCCTAAATCCATCACGTCGAGTTCAGATAAACTGTCAAAGAAGTTTAAAGGTTCTTCCTAAAAGCCTGTTTCTTCTGGGCATTCACAGAGAAATTGCTTTACGATTTCTTTTCTAGATCTTTTTAACCTGAAATTGCACATGAATTAAGTACCTTCCATCTGTTAATGGTAAGGTGAAGAAACAGAGGTAAGTACTTATCTCAACCTGTCAACCTGAAAGCCAGTATTTTGATCTTAGTGGTAAACAGCATAATATCACTTATTATGTGACATATATACACTAGTAAGTACATTTCTGGCTGATCGGATTTTGTTTTACGCACTATATTTAAATATATATGATCTGTTGCGTATAATCGTTCTTGAACTGAATACTGAAGCAGAGCACTGACAGTGAGTGCAAAAAACAAAAGTTGGTTTTAGTTCGGTCATAGGAGCCGAAGCTATCTGTGCCGTGTTGTAAGTATGTATGTATAAAAATCTAGGCACAACCAAAAAAGTACAAAGTAATATTAAAAATACAAAATAGACAAACTTATGTGATACTCTGCATAACATACAGTTTCCTTATAGTTCGGAAAAGCCAATTTTGATGTGTTCGCGACACTCTACATAACATGGGCCTAACCGACAATAACTAAACAGAACCAACACTAACTGTACAGAACTGACCGTAATATGTGACTGACGTCGGAAACTAAGAATAATATATTATCGTGAGGGAGTGGAATATGGTAACCATAATATGGTTACTATACCATGCAAGTGACAAAGCTACAGTTGTTTAACAGACTGGAGGTGTGGACACAGGAAGAAAAAATATAACGCCTCAGATCAAACTCAGAGGAGTGACACGAAAAAAAATGATTAGAACTTTCTTCTGTTTTCAAGCACAGCAGAGCAAATATGTCTTTATATTGTGAAGATTATACCACGGGTCATGGTGCTATGCCAGATAATAACAGTCAAAATAAACCATAATCAGTTTTATTTTGAAAGGACGCCATAAGATAGTCGTACGGACGAACTCGTCCTTTAGCTAGGAGATTATCTTATATCTTATTATCCTCATTAGAAAATGATGTTTATTTTTTGGTGATATAAATTTAATAAGTTCTAAATTTTTTTCAATTGTTTATCTTTTACCGATTCATGATTTGTGAACGAAATGTATTTTCAGTTTTAAAATATAAGTGATTTATACAATATAACGCTTCGGTAGAAAGTTCGAAGTCCTCATTCCCGATCGATTGGATTGGGTAAATGGCACCCCTGGAGCAGAACCAGAAGTGATATCATGGTTTACCGATGGTTCAAAAACCACGGAAGGTGTTGGTGCTGGAATATTTGGTCCTAACACCAGAATCTCGCTAGCGCTGGGTATATGGCCCACTGTCTTCCAAGCAGAGGTTCACGCCATCGAGGTCTGCGCTCGTATCAACTTAAACAACGGGTTAAAAGGCGCCCGCATCTGTATTTACTCAGATAGTCAAGCGGCAATCAAAGCTCTATCCACCTGGAGGTTTTTCTCAAAACTTTCATTAGACTGCTTTGATATGTTGCAACAGCTGGCAAGCAGAAATAAGGTGACGCTTTGCTGGGTGCCTGGACACACAGGTATAAAAGGAAATGAATCTGCCGACAGCCTTGCAAGGGCAGGTTCTGCAACTAAAATCTGTGGACCAGAACCCTATTGTGGTCTAAGTTGGTCAACAACTAGTTATCTAATTGATAAATGGATCTCAGCCGAGAGAGGTCGCTACTGGAGTGACAATCGAGGTAACCGTCAGGCAAAACAGCTGGTTCATCCATATAGTTATGGCAAGGCATCCCTCCTCAGCAGATCAGATTTGAGGTTGCTGGTGGGATATTTAACGGGTCACCATGGACTGCGTTATCACCTTAACAAAATAGGTCTGTCCGAAGAGATAGAGTGTCGACTATGCTTAGAGGCAGACGAGACTACGAGCCACATTCTCTGTGACTGCCCAGCCTTGATCTGGGCAAGGAGGAAATCACTGGGAGGAGAGCTGCTCTCTCCTTCTGACATTAGGAGGTCCTCAACGGACGACATTCTGGCCTTCATTCGGAAAGCGGAATGTCTTCTGTTCAATTAGGGTCAGTTACGGCACAAAAGATCAATCTGGTCGCAGTGCTCTGCTCCAGTGGGAGCTAGTACCCTGTTTATTTCTATTCTATTCTATTCTATACAATATAACTAAAGAATTAAATTATTTCTATTTACAAAATTTTTATTTTCATCTAAAAACATTTAGAATTCCTTTTAAATTACCTCTCATGTACGAGCAATAAAATTGATTGCTTTTTCACTGACCTTTTTTTGATATTGACAGTTAGTCGCCGTAATTGTTTGTAACTTTTATCTACCAATAACCCAAAACGTTTAAAAAAGATGCTCTTTCAAAGTATTTGAGCTTGAAAATATTTCATTTTCCTTAATTTAATGTAATATTTCGTTTGAAGTGAGTGTTTGGAAGAAGGATCAAGCAACTGTAAAAATTGCAGAACACGTAACTCATGTTTAAACCATAAATTCCGAAAAAGCACTGGAAAATTTATTAGATTTAATTAAAAAAATTAAATAAACGAAAACTGGATAGAGAGAGGGGGAAGTGTAAGAGCTTAAATCTTTGTTATTTTGTACTTTGTAATATTTTAATTGACTTTTACCAGCAATAAAGCAAGCAAAAGTCAGAAACCCTTACACAGCTTCCGACTCCTTTCAGCTTCATATTCTCGAGTTCTCAATGCATTTTTTCACGTACATTTATCACACAATTCAGTTATCTTGTGTGGATAAGTTACACTCTCTTAACCTGGTAATAAGTTAAGTGTCCATCATAATTTAAACTGGAAAAGTTTATATTTGAGCTTCTATTAGATTTAGCTTCGTATATAAATTTTTCGGAAGAAGAGCTCTTGTGCAAGCAGGATTTATTTGTTATTTTGTAGGGAATTCTACGAGGATTGAGTTAATAAGAATGAAAAATGAATTTTAAAAATTTTATATAAAAGCATAGATATGATTTAGTTCTGCACTTCGTTAAATTGAGAGCATTTAGCAAGAATACACACGGGAATATATATAAGCAGCAGAAAGCATTATATTTAAATTTGGTTTGCTTTACTTTTTTTTCTTCTCAAATATATTATCTACAAATATTTTTAGTTTATTTAATTTCTCAACATTTAGATTTATACTTTACTTCAGTTGTTTGTTTGGAATTTATTTATGACTAAATACTTAGTAATTATAGATAGACCTCCAGCTCAAAAAGTACTTGGATTTTGTAAATAAAACACACAAATTTAAATTTTATTTCAAATTTATTTTAACTCCTTTAAAATATGCTCCTTCTGAAACGATACACATATGCCAACGCTTGACCTAATCTTCCATATACTTTTCGTAGGCCCGTGAAGGTATGGCTTTTAGTACCTTCAGCGAATTCTCTTTTACCGATTCAATCGACTCAAAACGCTTACCACGAAGGAGCAATTTGAGTTTCGGGAACAAGAAAAATTCGCACGGCGCCAGATCTGGCGAATATGGTGCCTGAGCGATGACAGTGGTGCCGGCGTACAACAACAATTTTCCATAGTAAAAATCGCTAAATGCACTTGAGGTAGTCTCACATTAACAGCTGCTGTAAACAAACTAATTGACAGGTGGCGCTCAAATTTGTACCATATGTCAAGAAAGGGTGTACATAACAAAACATAACAAAAAGAAAAAATTTTTTTAAAAGGTCTATTACATCAGGAGTAGTTAACAAACAACAAAATCCGAATACTTTTTAAGCAGAAGGTATGTAATTTGGTATTTTTTAATAAACCTTTTATATCCTTATGACAAACTTCAAATATCAAATGGAAAAGAAGGAAACAGTGAAGAAATCTCTAAATCCCAAAATTTAATTTCTAATCAAGTGAATCCCTAGTCTGGTCATACGGGTGTTTCGTATATCGCAATTATTTATCATCAGTGGTTTTTAGGAGAGCATTTAATGGCTTAAAAGCACATATGATTTACGTATAAGAGGTTATGTACATATGTAGTTGCCTGATTTTTGGACTACAAGTAGGAAGGAATGAACCTTGCGAAATATGGACTTTGGACTAAAGTGCAAAATTCATATATTTTTGTTATTTAATTTTAGATTGTACACAAGAACAATAGAACTTACTGTTTTATATTTTGAATACATACATAAACAACAGCTATATCATAAAATTTACCTAGTGTTGATATTCTTGTTTTTATGTAGGAATAAACCTTTATTGTATGAATAAAACTCTTAAATACTAAATATTAAATCACAATACTAAATATAATGCACTTAATTTATTCTGTCACAATATTAGGTTAGATGAATACTAAATATATTTAGAATACTAAATATAATGCACTTAATTTATTCTGTCACAATATTACGTTAGGTGAGCACTGCTCGTGCTATATATCTTCTTGATATATCTATCAATGTACGATGTTGTTGTCATTAACCTAGTATATTAAGTGAATTGATAAATACCAGAATAAATTTTTGAAAAACTATGTTTCATAATTCGCTATAGTTCTTTTAGTTCACATCGAGTCCGAAGATCTTTAAACATTTGAGTGATTTTTAAATAATACGATTCAACAAGTCCTACAAAATATACCTCAGATTCCCATTACACTTCTTCATTTGATGCAAATCCTTTTCCTTGGAGCCACCTTTTCAAGTTTAAAAAGAGTTAATAGTCACTGGGATCCAAATCTGGGGAATACCGTGAGTGAAGAAGTGATTCGTACCGTAATTCATTTAATTTTGTCATGGTTTTCATTGACGTGTGAGCTGGTGCGTTATCTTGTAAAAACAATATTTTTTTCTTCAACAAATGTGGTCATTTTTTTTTGATTTCCTCATTCATTTGATCGAATAATATGCAATAGTAGTCCGATTTTATAGTTTTTCCTTTTAACAAATAGTCTACGAAAAATATTTCTACCAAAACTTTAATGAGTTCAACCGATTGATGAGTTCGTGGTCGTTTGGGAGAACTACCCCTGTTCTACTCATTCTCCAGCTTGTGGTTTTCCTTCAGGTATGAAGTAATGGATCCATATTTCATCAATTGTCACCACTCCATAATTGACGCTCACAGTCATGTAGTCAGCTACATTATGCAAAAACAATTCCAAACAATGTCTTGAATGACAAAGTCCTTGTCGTTTTTGATTAATTGTGAGCAAACGGGACACCCATTACCATCTCACCGAAAGCTTTTTCATATCCAAATATTCATGAAAAATATTCGAAACACATTCACATCACATATTTGTCATCTCTGCGCTCTCACACAATTTAGTTTTGGGATCATGTCACATGGTGTCGTGGAATTTTTCAAAGTCTGTTTCAGTTGTGAGCTCTTTTAGACGACCCGGACGCTCTTCATCAAAAACACTCGTATGGCCACGTTTAAATTCAGCTTTCTAAGATTTTATTGTTGTTAACTATGGTTTGAGGTTGCCGTAGGCAGAATCCATTTCCGATTTGATTGCATCATTGTTGATTTCTTTCAAATGGAGGAATTTAATTACTGAACGATATTTAATTTTTTCAATTTTATAAAAGATCATTAAAGTGTACTATTTCAATTATTTGCAAAAAACTAACCAAACGTCTGATGGCGTCGAAACTTCTAGAGTAGTCACTTAAAACTTGTTATATATACAATATATAATTGCTTTTAGTAAAATATTACTTTTTTCAAATTGAAACACTAGTTTTAGCACTTCCTTAGATTGCCCGTATTCTGCAAACCTATTCTATACATTCTTCCTATCAAGAATGTAAATAATGATTACAAATTATAAGATGTAGCACTGAACCACAGTAACTAAGGAATTATCTTTTGTGCATTTAAAGTGAGATAATATGAATAATGATATAAAATAGAAAGAATATTTGCAGAAAAGGATTTATTTAAATTATAAGAACAAATCTTATATACAATATTTGAGTAAATTACATTAAATAAATATTATATATATATTTATTGGAATTTTTTGAAGATAATACAAAAGTTTTTAATCATTTATAATAATGAATAAAAGGCTGTAGTTACTTGGAGTGCCAGTTCTTTTATTGTTAGATGAGGTGACAAAACTCTGGTTGAGAAAAGTAATAATTGCAGCGAACGATGTAGGTTGATTAAAAAGGTGCTTTGAGGATTTATGTAACAATTTGTAAGTGTAAATGTAATCATATATAGAGGATTTCTATACAACATTTTGGACATCATATTCTAATTTGTTTTTAGTACTACCGGCCAGCACTTTAATTCTTATTTATTTAAATTCATTCATTCGTGTCATATTCTTAAGATTTTGAAAAACAAACCCTTGTCGCTTTAGTTTATTATTATTTCGGTTTATTTGGCTGCATTTCTATCTATTTTTTTACACTGCTATTAAGTGTGACTCTGCGGAACTGGCCAAAACACCACAGGACACCCCCATAACAAACTACATATATTAAAACAAACACATTTTACTTTATTTGGCGTTATCCTTTTATAAACACAATTCTGAATCCAGAAATGGTAGGACTAACACTTTTGTGCCTCATTGTGACACTTTTATATTCTTAAAAAAATTGTGAACATGTGCATGTTTATGTCCTGTTTTATAAGATTTTTTTCTGTCTTAAATTTCAAATATAAATTATCTTTTTTTTTTGAATGACAGTGTATAAGAGTTTCAGAGTACATATAGTGTTGCCAGCATAGACTTTATAGGTCCGCATTAGTTTCCCTTTTATAAACCATTCGATTAACCCATTTAATCCAGTTTAGTATAAAATTTAATTTACTATAATCTTGTAGTATGAAGATAATAAAGCCGTGTCATAAGCAAATGGGGTATGATAGCTCCAATCGCGGTTTACTATTGGACTTAAAATGTTTGCAGTGTAAAGTGGATATAGAACAATATTTTTTTGAATTTGATGCTTTGTTATTCTTTACATTCTCTCGATGTACTTTTTCTTGTTGAAAGAAAGGACTGTAAAATTTTATATTGTGATATATTTAACTTTAACGTCTTAATAACAACAAACACATAGCATGATGACAAGAGTATATTAGTTTTGCCACGGCATTAGCAAATCAGTGAAAGACACATCGGTGCGTCTATAAAGTTGAAATATTCTGTACGTCATTATGTCTGTCTTCAAACACGGAATGCAAACTGTCTTCATAGCTTTTCAACTACTGTGGAATATAACTTTTTAGTTGTACTCACTATGAAGCCAGTCATTTACAGTCGATAAGCTGATGAAAATGTTTGAATGTTCACTAGGATATGTGTATATATGCATTAATTTATCTTAAGTTTACTACATTCTACATGTGAGATGATTTAGTTTATTTTTAGCAAGCTCTACGTTTATTTTTTGTGTAATGCCGTCAATTTGAACAGTTGAAATTTTTTTTTTTTTGGCACTTTAATAAAAGCATATGTTTTGGCTTATAAGAGTAAATTGTATACTCAACTATTCAGGCGTCAAAATCAGACAAATTGCAATTAAGCAGCTGAAGTAAAGCCAGACATCACTGCGACAAGTCAAAGAAGAGGAAGAAGCATATTTCATTAATTATAACCTCATCAATAACAAGCGCTGTCAAACAGTCTTCGTGAATGCCAATTTGTGCATGTGCAGTTGACTGGGTACACACTTAGCACTATGGAGGAACTTCGTTATCAGCTACCTACCTGCCTGCATCATCATTACTTTATGGTAACACGAGAAAGCCAAGTTTATAGCAGACTGTGCGAAATTTAGCAGCTACGTTAGCCACAAAATGATTAGTGTTAACTTGCGCTCAGCAGGAGTAGATCCGCATACGCCTAAAATCATGCAAGGAAATAAAACTAAACTATATTGTATGTATGGCGTATATTGTGCATGTTAAAATTTTATTAAACAAAAACGAAGATGCAAATCCAAAGCAGCATCTGTTGTTAGAAATATAAGCTACAAGACCTAATGTACATATGCACTAGTGACATACACCAACCAGTATCGTTCCGCTTATAAAGCAAAAATGTTCTACCCTTTCGACATTGTCGCAAAAGGAGCAAAACTGAAAGGGAATACTTTGTGCGCATACTTAAAACCGAGAATGGAAACTGCATTATTTTGTTCGTTTTGCACTGGTATTGTTGTTGTAGTTGCTGTTGTATCTTTTCTATTGGATTACATGTTGTTGGTGTTACAGTAGCTGTGCCAAAACTGCAAAATTTATGTTCACATTCAATTACGACAACAGCTGATGCATGTGTGCAAATGTATTTAAATTTCTACACCAAAGCAGTTCTAGGATGAAATAAGATCTGATGTGGTTCGCTATATTATACCAAAGCATAGGCTGCCGGATGCCTTTATTTGTATGACTCATATACACTCATTGCATGCTTTACACTTCTTGAGCTAATGCTCTTTCCATTTAGTGTTACTTTACTTCTTCATCTAAATTTGCAAACGGAAGTTAAGTAGTGAAGAAGTGAGCAGGAAGTGCGCTTGTTACCAATTAAGCTAATCCGTCAGATAATTAGGAATATGAACCCACATATATATATTCAAGCAAAATGAAATATAAATTTCACAAACGTAAGTGTGCTCATTTTTGAATTCATCAGGTTTTTCGCCAATTTTCACAGAACAATTCTGTGTAACCAAAGATCTTCAAAGACATATGTGCAATCACATTTACGGATTTATTTTTAATTTCAAAGTTTTGTCACAGCTTCAAAAATATATTAATGCTTTAGTTAAAAGAAAAAATTACTTGAACCATATAAAATATTTGTGAAGAATGAATTCTTGTTCAATTACTATATATATCACCACTTTTTTGCGACAGGCAAACAGAAAATGGGCTCATACTTCAATCGCAGAACCTTCGACATGGTACATAAAAGTTAATCGTAAATCTCTATTCTAAGGGGTCTATAGGGCGCATACTTCCCCAACACCTAAGTTAAGAGTCATATGGCTTCTATACACCAATACCCGAATCTTCAACTTGGTGAACAAGCTTTTATAGGGCCAGGTCCAGAGCCATATAGCGCCTTTACTCCAATTGTACAAAATCCTACTTGTATATGTAGTAAATGTCTACAAGCGATCGAAAAAACGACACCAGAACACATATTCTCTCTATGTGCAGTCTTGTCTAGAATCAGGTTGAAGATACTGAGCACTTTAACAGACTCGACGATATTTTCAGTAATATCATTGGCTATATACTTGATTTCAGCAATGCGTCCGGCTGGTTCTAACATGATAAACCCTCTACCTACTATTAAGAGAAAAGTGGAATCAACATGGCTGTCTTAGCTAACTGAGGGTGGTGCATTCCTTCTTCTATTTTACGAAACTTAACCTTAAAATGGATCTGGTCAAAGAGTTCATAACAGACAGAGCCCTGAAGCTATATGCAAAAACCTACAGGTTGCCCTACTTAGCACTATCTAATCTCAGAGTAAACACTAACCGCGAGGGGTGGTACACAAATCTTCGATGAGTCATTGAGTAATCACGAAGCTTATGAGGAACACACAAATTAGTCAGTGAGATGGATGAGACTCTGCAGCAATCTTCTAGCGGTCAAAGAGTAAAAGTCCCCAGATGCACTAACTCGAAAAAGGCTCAACATTAAATCTAACCTAACTTTTTGAATATAGAATTTGTAAAATATTTCAAAAAGAAAATATAGTTCTGACTAGAGTTTTGACTAAATTTAATTAGAATAACTGGATTGGTATTTTGTGTCCGCAACACGTTATCACACCATGAAATGGTAGAAAAAGGAACAATTCTATTTCCTTCTAGCAAACCATTTGTTCTAGATTATTTATTTATACAGCGTAAAATGAGAGGATAAACAGTATTTGGACTTTATATATAAACAATTTCAATATTATTTAAATAACATATAAAACATTTAATCATGCAAAATCTTTTATGTTCAATCCGTCTTCAGTCTTTGTGTTTATAACTAATATTTAAACATGCAAAAACCTCCAAGTCTTTATCATTTATATAGCCTGAGTCATACTATTTGAAAATTAACCGGAAATGGAAGTTCTCAAAACCGCATGAGTTCGTGTTTCATAGGAAAATAATTTTTATTTTATAATAAAAATTCATAAAAACCATTTCAGCTAAATTCGAGGTGATGACGTCAGTATTTCTCAAATGTTATCCATTTAGTGATATGAATGCTTCATGAACATGTACCTTTATATGAATTATAAACAAAAACATTGAAGCTATTATAAAACAATTATATTTAATTTTGCTGAAATCAATAGATTAAATCATATGAAGAATGATCTTAAACGGATAATAATAAATATTAATATTCCCTTCCCCTCTCCGTTATATACCCACATTACACTATTGTTTCTTCATATTATTCTGAACAATGGCTTCCGCAGTATATAGCTTAACATCCTTCGTTATGGAAAAAGGAGAATGTCGAGCACTTTAATAAAATCCTATTTGAGCGATTTCAATAATTCAACTCAACGTTCATAATTTTGCCAAAACATATAAACTTTTCATTATATATTATTTATATTAAAATTAAGTACATAAAAATATATTAATATAATAAATATGTAGTAAATTTGTTTCAATTTAATTACGACTTTCAGTGGATATTTTTTTCATATTTATTTCCTCTCAGTAAAAAACATTTTAAGTCACTAAATGCAAAAATCAATTAAGGCCTCGGAAATTACTGTCTGATGCGATGATGTTTCGGTGCAATGGGAGTGAACAACACATCCTAATAAGCAATCACATCTTTTAATTTTATTGACATTTAATCGAATATCGATTTTAAATATTCACGAAGCAAAAAATTGCGTTTTTTTCATATATCGCACTATATTAACGAAAAAAGTACAATAAATGTGAATCAAATTAATAAAATTAGGTTTAGTAAATTACTTTAAATGGAGTTCTCCAGAATTTTCGAACCATGAATTTTCTCCATTTTATAACTAGAAATAAGCGAGTAAAAAATATCTAACAAATATTATAACAAATTTAAAAATGTCGAGTTTCAGATTTACAAAACATTGTATGGTATAGTCTTAAAAGTATAGTCTATAATATTCGAACTGATATTAAGAATATTCAAACAGACGGACCTTATATTAAATTTGTGATAACATTTCGATAACATAAGTGATTTCATATGTGATAATTATCGTACTTAACACAGTATATAGTAAGCACGTGTTAGTGGTGTATTTAGAGGTATTAAGAAGATCAAATTGTTATTCTATATATATTTATATACATAAACTAGTACCTGATTTTAATGTGATTGAAATCTATGTTTTAGGAAGAACTATTTTTGATATATCTAATAGATATATATATACATATATATATATATATGTAGATAAATAATAGATATTTCTAATATATATTATCTATATAATATACACAAATCGCCATTAAAAGGATTTATGTTGTTAAGGACAATATCGCAATATAATTAACACAAATTATTTTTAATATTTTTGTTCTACTTTTTTGTAATCTTTTTACCTGTTAATTGTATCCACAAGTGCTATTACTTAATAACTTAATAACTTAATAACTATTACTTAATTTTGATAAACTGAAATCTTTTCTAAATTTAACGCACTCAACTAAATGTCTTAAAAATTGACTTAATCAATCTTATTAGTTTGATAAAAAAAGCAATTGCAATGTAGAACAAAGACGATATAAATATCTGAAAGAAATCACAGTTTGACTTAAAGTGAGTTTTATCTTTTCTAAGTTTTAATTAGGAACACTTCCATTATATTAAGAAAATTATAAAAATGCAAAGATTACCTTAACTTCAAATATTATTTTTAAATTCTGACTTCTATGACTCAGGAGCATCTTGCACAGATTGCAACTATTTTACGTATTTATGTATGAATCGCAAGTTTAAACATACATATATACATACGTAGGTATGCATTTAACCATATCCACTTAAAATATTCTTCAGATTCAAAAAAAAATTTTATAAGCTCATTTACAGATTACCTTTGACTCAAATAAATACCATATAATCATGAATTTATTAATTTATATATTTAAATTTAAAATATAAATTTGAAATATATGTTAAGTAAAACAATGCGGGGTTTACTTGACTGACGGGGTTATAGGTGAATTATTTGATCGTGTGAACTTACTTATTGATATGTGAATACTTTTACCGCTTTAAAACTTTACCGCTTCAACTTAACTTTAAAACTTAAAAACTTATGCAACGACCAATAAAGAGAAAGAGAAATCCTCAACAAAATATCAAGACAGCTATATCATATGTATTACTTATTGTACTCACTGGTATGCCAATGGTATTTTAGTAGCGGTATTGGAAAAATAATGAACATCGCCAAGATCTTGCTGTCTTTTTTTTTTTCACAGAGTTAAGACGAAAACATAACATGACTATACACTAATAAATACAAGGTTTCAACGAATATATATAAATTATTGCTAATACAATTATGATTATCGCTGTCTTCTTGGGTGCTAACCAATCATTTTTTATTCAAAAATAATATTCATTTTAAAACTTATAATTCTCAGTTTGTATAGTTAGTTTTTGCATAAAATGTTTACATCTTACAAGTAAGAAAATGATTTATAGTTTAATACAATATAAAACAATATTAATGGAATTCATCATCGCAATTGGTTCGACTTCACTTAGTATACTTGGACTTGGTTTAATATTTTAAAGTACTTACTAGTTGTACTCATATAAGTACTTCAACAGTATCAATAATTATTTGTACTAATAATGTTATGAAATTATATATGCATTATGGATTTTCCGAATCCGAATTTCTTTCACTGATCAACACAAATATTATTAATATTAACGCAATTTAATGATTTCAACTATAAGAAAATAAATAATTTTGAAGAAATGCAACTTAATTTTTTTTTTTTTTTTTTAATAAATGAATTATTGTATTGTTTTGCATCATCAAACCTAGAAGTCTACAGAAGTATGTATATCGCAACATTCAATATATAGAAAAAAACTAGATCTGAATATGTGACTGTATTGTCGCCTTTTTTAAACGAAATTCATTGTCAAACCAGTGGTGCAAGAAATTAAAATAGTGCCAATAAATAATAATATAATAAATATAATTTATTCAAATAAATTAAACTGTATAAAACTAGAAAGAACTCATGGTCTATAAGCACACTATTTCTTGATTCTTAAACATATGTACAAAAAATCATAAAATAATAAGTCTTAACATGGCAAGAATTAGAAAAGGCATAAAGCACTGGCATGAGGCATGATAGATAAAGAAATCTCGCGAAAGTTCCATGCTCCAGTAGGAACTCAAGGATTTCAATAAACTGTGATGTATTGTACTTGTTCTAAATTAGAGAGTAAATCTCAAGAAGTTGGTAATATAATTTTATTTGATTCAATAGTAAATGTTATAATTTCATACCTGAAATTTTGACCAATATTTTCTATGACATATAAATAACCACTTCAAACTGATATATTTTTTTTTACAAAAATAGTGCACTGTATTTTGATTTCTTCTACTCATAATTGAACCATTTTGCAGATCTAATTCTTTTTACACTTTTTGCTTTTACTGAGTTTTCTTTATAAGATTTCGAATTCTAAATCCGAATTTTGCGAGCCTTTAATAGAATTATTGCTTAAATTTAGTTGTTAAGAAATACATTATACATATATAATATACAATGGAATATATTTGGAAATGTTATAATATCTATTAAATCCTAAAGTTTATTACTTACCGAAAGATTTTTTTTTTTCTATTATTAATCCACTGATAATTTGTATTAATTTTTGTTCTTGTATTTATGGAACCTTAATTTCTGGATACTTTTCTGGATAATTTATGGATTGTAACTGCGAAGAGTTTAAAAATGTATTTATTAAAATTTCACATCAAACGACTATCGCTTTAAATTATCGAAACTCTGGTAAAAACAGAGCTTTGTATATAACTTGGTTTTCAAAAACCTGGTGCCACATCTACTGATAATCTATGTAAATAAGATACTTGTTCTACTAGAAATAAAATAATTATGCAAAACATACTTAAATAACAAGTAAGGAGAAAACAAATTAAAGCTTATATAGTACTCTTTTTAAAGTTAGGCATATAAAAAATCGTACAGCCTAAGTGATGAATGGTGTTACTTTCACTGATTTACACCTACCAGCAAATCCAATAGTCAGAACAGAAATCGAAGACTTCGAAATTTATAACATAAATGTATTATTATGAATAAATCCGTACAATAATGTAACGACATTCGACAATTACATTTGGATATAATTCTCCAAAAAAGCTTGTGACGAGACAAAGCTATAGTTGTTAGTGTATACAGGGTATTATAAAACAAATTTTGTGAAATAAATTAGCTGTTGGCAACCATAGTTGTCATTTCTTATAAATTTAGAATCTGAATAAAATATATTAAAGTAGGCTGGTGGGTTTAAAAAATTTTAATATCCCAACACAAATTTCAAGTTTTCATTTGTCTATATTTTGTTCTAAGGGTTGTGAGATATAATTATTAATATACGTAAATTTGACGTAAGAAATTAATTGTCCAAATTAAAAAATTAAAATATTATTAAGTAAAATGGTGATTAATGGCACGCAAGTCTTAAAAGCTTTGCGAGAGCTAGTAGCGCCGTCCACTCCACAGGAAATTGCGCAGCACATAGCAAAGAAGCGTAAAAGACAGCCAGATCTCAAAAAACTGGAACAGGAAGTAGTTGAGGCGCTGTCGGGAGGACGAAAATTTGGATTTTTAGAAATGTGCAATGGACATTATTATAATTTAGAAGATACAGAGCGCGAGCTAAAACTTATAGAAAATGAAGGAAATAAAAAAAGGAAGGTAAGTTATATTGTATTAGAATATAATACAACTGATTTAAAATTAATTTTCCTTACAAAGCTGCCTCAAAACCTAGTATGGACTGACTCTGATACTAGTGACAATATTATACCTTTCTTAAAAAAGCGTAAGCGCTTTTATCGTGGCCATTCTTTTAATAAGAAAAAGCCATTTTATTTGCCACCGAAGAAACGTAAACGTCGACATATTTCGACAACACTAGATCAGACAAATTTCACAGTTATTCCGCAAGCTGCTCATTCCATGCCATCAAACAGCGTAAGATGTGTTGCCTCTAATGAAAAGCAATCTATCCGCAGTGATAATGCAAAGTATGACCTTGCAATGGGTGCAGAGATGGCTAAAGCAAAAATTGACGTCATAATAGATGAAATTGCAGCGAACTATTTGCTATTTGAAGCACCGAGTTCGGGTTTTAGCAAGGATCAGCGTACCTCCGAACTTTTAAAACAAAATGTTGAGAATCCAATTGCTTCTTTTGCTTTAAGAGAAGCTGCTACTGTTGTCAATTGTAAATTAGATGAAATTGTTGATAACATTGTGTCATGTTTTGAACAACAAAATATTGCTGCCAAAAAAAGTAATAAATTTCTTCAATTTATATCCAGTGACTCCAGTACTTCTTCCACCTATGAGATTCGTTCCAAAATGAGTGTTCAAAACTATCTGAAGGAACACAATGGTGCTCATAACTCTAAGCAGTTAATAAAAGATGAAGCTGCAGCAATTTCAGAACTTAGTAACGCATTGCTTCCAAAAGGACAAGTCAATTTCGAAAACTCAGATAATGAAGAAGTTTTAATGGATTATATGTCGTTGCCTGCAAGTGGATCGACAGGTGTGCGTGGTATGCATCAGTCGCAAAACAGTATTCAAGTAGCTAATCCACGCCATGATCCGAAAGATACCGTGCAAACTGGGACTGAAGCGGAAGGCATCACGTATTTTTGGCCCTTATATGACTTTTGTCCACGTTGCTGGTTTGAAAACGGCAAGTGTCAGTGTAATTTAGTGTAATTTAGTGTAATTTAGACATGCTTGTAATTAATTTAAAAACTTTTTGGACAAAACTGAAATTTATTGTATCCGTAATTAAGAAGTGATCAATTCCCAAATTTATTGCTGTCATATTAATAAGTTGTCAATTTGTCTAAATTTTATGTTCTTGCTAAATTAAATGAAACACAACATAAATTAATATATCTGAACGTTGTACAGCTAAATCTTTGTCTTAATTATTTTAATTGATTTGATAGTAACGCTGTAGATAAAATATATACTTCAGTAGTAATGTAACTCAAATGCAGTAATGTAGATATTTGCTAAACCAACTTCAAGACATCAAAAAATTACCTGCGCATTCTTATAGATCTAATATGATCAATATATGAAATAGTCTTATTATATCAAAGAGACTCTATGACTGGAAAATTTATACTTAATAAATTAATCTGTACAAATGTTGTTTGTATTTGATTATACCTATATATTAATTTTAGACTACAAGTACCAAAAGTAGATATTCAATCTTAATAAATGTCACCTTTAGAGTTACATCTTGAACATTTGAATTGAGTTCTTTTACTTTTTATTCCTTTTCTTTTACTTTATTGTTGGTTCACTAACAAATTTCCTTAATATCTTATAGTAACAAAAATCTATTAACGTTAGTCGCACATAAATGCAATTAACTATATATAATATATGTACTTAATAATATATATAGGGTCATATATTTTGTCGTGGGCTAAATGCATATAAAATGAACTTGTGGTAAATATTTTGATTGAATTTTTATTTCAATATGAGTAAATTGAAAATTAATGAAGAGAAAAATCGATTTAAGTGTGGTCTCGGTGAAGAGAATTTGTGTGCCTCTTCACTGTGGTCAGTTTTTAGCTTAGGGGCATGTAATGAACATGTTATGCAAAAAGTCATGGACTCGTCGAAATAAAAATTTTTGTTGCTCTCAATGCAAATAAAAAAATTGAGAGTGAGAGAAAAAACAAACTGTCGGCTTAAATTTGTTCATGAGAGACGGAGCTATCTGTGTCAAAACAGTGTTGTTCAGCAATAAATGTCAGAACTTACATCATTTAGGAGCAAATGACTACAATTTTAATAATTTTTGGAGAAAAATTTCAGGAGACAACACAGCCAAATTTATATACCGCTAATAATCGATTTCTGAGACGATTTGGAGTAGAAGCGTATAACTTCGTAAGTATTGTCGGCAATTCCTTTAAAATAATATAGTATTAATTAGGCATTTTGACGGCATATTCAAGTTTGCTGCTGCTGTTCGTTATTGGTGGAAAATCATAAGTTAGAATGTGTGTGTTTCCTTTTAACTTTTGATACTACTAAAAAATACCAAAATGGTAGTAAAAGTTTTTTGGCAAACATTTTGAATACGTGTGATCTTACCCCATAACATCAAATCACACTCATTTGGGGTTACAGTAAAAATATTTGTTACTACTTGCTTATGAAAACTCTAGTATGTTATTTTGTTTTGATGGTATTATATATAAATATATATATTTAAAACTGAATAAGAATGGCTTTCAAATATAGGGTTACGCTGATGATGTGGCAATAATCGGCAGACGAAATTTGTATAAAACTCTGTTTTTACCTGTGATTCTTCGGTCAGAAGAATTCGAAAATTGTCCTATTGACATAGTAACGCTATATCTTTTATGCACAGTTTCGATAATTTAAAGCGATAGTCGTTTGATGTGAAATTTTAATAAATACATTTTTAAACTCTTCGCAGTTACAATCCATAAATTATCCAGAAAAGTATCCAGAAATTAAGGTTCCATAAATACAAGAACAAAAATTAATACAAATTATCAGTGGATTAATAATAGAAAAAAAAAAATCTTTCGGTAAGTAATAAACTTTAGGATTTAATAGATATTATAACATTTCCAAATATATTCCATTGTATATTATATATGTATAATGTATTTCTTAACAACTAAATTTAAGCAATAATTCTATTAAAGGCTCGCAAAATTCGGATTTAGAATTCGAAATCTTATAAAGAAAACTCAGTAAAAGCAAAAAGTGTAAAAAGAATTAGATCTGCAAAATGGTTCAATTATGAGTAGAAGAAATCAAAATACAGTGCACTATTTTTGTAAAAAAAAATATATCAGTTTGAAGTGGTTATTTATATGTCATAGAAAATATTGGTCAAAATTTCAGGTATGAAATTATAACATTTACTATTGAATCAAATAAAATTATATTACCAACTTCTTGAGATTTACTCTCTAATTTAGAACAAGTACAATACATCACAGTTTATTGAAATCCTTGAGTTCCTACTGGAGCATGGAACTTTCGCGAGATTTCTTTATCTATCATGCCTCATGCCAGTGCTTTATGCCTTTCTAATTCTTGCCATGTTAAGACTTATTATTTTATGATTTTTTGTACATATGTTTAAGAATCAAGAAATAGTGTGCTTATAGACCATGAGTTCTTTCTAGTTTTATACAGTTTAATTTATTTGAATAAATTATATTTATTATATTATTATTTATTGGCACTATTTTAATTTCTTGCACCACTGGTTTGACAATGAATTTCGTTTAAAAAAGGCGACAATACAGTCACATATTCAGATCTAGTTTTTTTCTATATATTGAATGTTGCGATATACATACTTCTGTAGACTTCTAGGTTTGATGATGCAAAACAATACAATAATTCATTTATTAAAAAAAAAAAAAAAAATTAAGTTGCATTTCTTCAAAATTATTTATTTTCTTATAGTTGAAATCATTAAATTGCGTTAATATTAATAATATTTGTGTTGATCAGTGAAAGAAATTCGGATTCGGAAAATCCATAATGCATATATAATTTCATAACATTATTAGTACAAATAATTATTGATACTGTTGAAGTACTTATATGAGTACAACTAGTAAGTACTTTAAAAAGTTATTAATATTAAACCAAGTCCAAGTATACTAAGTGAAGTCGAATCAATTGCGATGATGAATTCCATTAATATTGTTTTATATTGTATTAAACTATAAATCATTTTCTTACTTGTAAGATGTAAACATTTTATGCAAAAACTAACTATACAAACTGAGAATTATAAGTTTTAAAATGAATATTATTTTTGAATAAAAAATGATTGGTTAGCACCCAAGAAGACAGCGATAATCATAATTGTATTAGCAATAATTTATATATATTCGTTGAAACCTTGTATTTATTAGTGTATAGTCATGTTATGTTTTCGTCTTAACTCTGTGAAAAAAAAAAAGACAGCAAGATCTTGGCGATGTTCATTATTTTTCCAATACCGCTACTAAAATACCATTGGCATACCAGTGAGTACAATAAGTAATACATATGATATAGCTGTCTTGATATTTTGTTGAGGATTTCTCTTTCTCTTTATTGGTCGTTGCATAAGTTTTTAAGTTTTAAAGTTAAGTTGAAGCGGTAAAGTTTTAAAGCGGTAAAAGTATTCACATATCAATAAGTAAGTTCACACGATCAAATAATTCACCTATAATCCCGTCAGTCAAGTAAACCCCGCATTGTTTTACTTAACATATATTTCAAATTTATATTTTAAATTTAAATATATAAATTAATAAATTCATGATTATATGGTATTTATTTGAGTCAAAGGTAATCTGTAAATAAGCTTATAAAATTTTTTTTTTTGAATCTGAAGAATATTTTAAGTGGGTATGCATTAAATGCATACCTACATATGTATATATGTATGTTTAAACTTGCGATTCATACATAAATACGTAAAATAGTTGCAATCTGTGCAAGATACTCTTGATTCATGCTCTGTGCAAGATGGTTTTGTCATAGAAGTCAGAATTTAAAAATAATATTTGAAGTACAAGAAATCTTTTGAATTTGTTAAGGTAATCTTGTCAATTTTACAATTAAATCTTCTTGTCGGTAAACCAAATGTGCAAAGCTAGTGGTTGTGATAAAACTTTATAAAATATAGAACCTGCAATCAATTATATATTGCTATATTCTTGGCTAATACCAAAAATAAATTCTTTTTTTTTTGTCGAAATAATAAAATTTCTTTTTTGTGCATTATATAATCTTTTAATTATGCAAAAAACTCAAACTGTACTTAAATGAAATTGCAATAAAGCCTTTAAAACAGAACGTAATGCATTTTCATGAAGTGAAGACAGATCCGCAACTACAGATCTTTTGCATTCCAGAAACGACAGGTTTTTGCTAAACTGTAAACTTCATCTATTGTAAGACTTAACTTAATCTATCCTATTAGTCACTCAACTGATGAATAATTACATCAATGTAATGATAATGATAAAATGTGTGAAGGTATAGACATCCGATTAATAAATAAAAGTTTTGTGATACTTTGTCCGTTTGCTGTCCGTTTAGCTCATTGCTAATTTTCAACACGGGTAGGTTGACCTAAACCCGACTTGGTTTTTTACGCTAGATTAAAACTTATTAGTAATAGGATTAGACGTATACTCTTCCTTCAGATCGCGTTGACACTATTTCATTTCGAACATACTTATATTGTTGAGATGATAGCGCAACTTTTGGTATCGTGACAGTTAAACCGAAAGCATTATTAATTATGACAAGAAATTAATAACTCCTGCAGGAACTATCTTTGATAAATGAAATTTTCAAATGCTGTATCTGTGATGATTCAAGCGCCTATAGCTTAAAAAAAGAGCGGTAACAGGGTTTGCTGATAATTAACAATATACTATGCATAGTTAGGTTAGGTTGGAGATGACGTTCTTTCTCAACAAAGCTCATATAATACCACAAGGTACGCATATTTTTTCGTTTTCTTCGTTCAGTACATAGCATCGAAAACTTCCGTATGCGAATTTAATTTACTAAAATCATCTTTTAAGATTCATTTGTAAAAATGCACACATCAATAAGAATGCTATTAATCGAATTCCGATTTATTACAATGATTTTAATAGACAGAATGTAATAGCGAGAAAAATGTAAAGAACAGATATTTAACCTATTTATTACGTCGCATTTTAGTACTTTAAAGCTAAGTCTTGAGACTGCAGTATGGAAGAATAGGAAATATTCCATAAAGTCATCGTCCATCAAATTAAGTGGATGATAGCTGTTGAGACTTAAGATGGAAAAGTTGTTTGGCGCAAGTGGTGTAACCAGTAATCGCACCAATTAGTAGTCTACAGTACCTGAGACAAAGAGCTACAAAAAAACTTGTGGCCTTTTTAAATGACTTTGCATGTGGTGTGACCAGTAATCGCACCAATTAGTAGTCTACAGTACCTGAGACAAAGAGCTACAAAAAAACTTGTGGCCTTTTTCAATGACTTTGCATGTGGTGTGTCCAGTAATCCAATTAATAGTCTACAGTCCCTGAGGGATAGAGTTAGAAGAACACTTGTAGTAAGGCTAAGACGAAAGAGGTATGCGCAAATGGAGTGATCAGTGATCGCACCATTTAGTAGCCTACAGTCCCTGGTCTGCCTACAGTCAGCGCGATTTCGTCATTTGTTTTTTAATACAACCAATAGCTTGTCTTACTGCAGACTTTAAGCAAGGAAATAATTGTGATAAGTATAGGATAAGTATAGTACTTGAAAGTAAATGAAATAAGTTGTTGTAGTGACTTTTAGCGCTATAAAGGATAATACTAACAAAATACATAATAAAACGTACTTTAACTATTTTTTAATATGAATTTCGTTGCTGTTAAGTGGCCATTTTTTTCATTTTTATTGAAATTTACTGTGACAAACATCTGAAGTGATTCATCACAATTTCATTTGTTTAACTATATGATAAGTGGCTAAAACAATGAATAAGTACCTGTGAGAATATGAAAGTATGATTTGACAAATGCAGAACATAACTCTCTAATTAAATATTTACTCGTAATAATAATAAGTTTTGTTTGATGGCAAAAATTACATATTCTTAGTATTCCATTCTTTAAAGTTTTTCTTATTTCCAGTACTGTTTGGAAATTGATGAGTTCATCTACTAACGTGTCTAAGGTTTTATGAGTACTGCAGGTGAAACTTTTTGATTTTGTAGAAGTCTTCTTCGTGCTATACATGGTTGCTCTGTTGCACTGTTGCTCTGTAGCTCTGTAGCTCAATGGAAATAAATTGCTATGTGACCTGGTAAGATTTTTAATGCTCAACTAACACTTCGTCATATATATAAAAATTTAAATGATTAATTACATACAGTTTTAAGTAAGGAATTTTATTTTAGTTAAAATCATAACACCTAAACTTTTAATTAAGAAACTGATCCTGGCTTAAGCAAAATTAATTATAAAACTTGTGTGCCTGCCTCCCCTAACAAAATTTTCATAAGAACGTTAATTTTTTGAATTTTCATTTGCATTTGGCTCATGATATGTTGCAATTTAAAGGAACTCTTAGTGCACATATTCAAGCAATTAAAAATTTATTATGTCCCCAAATGGTTCAAATGACAAAGGATATGATTTTGATTTTTTTTTATATTTTTTTATTTTTTTTTTTTTGTGTTTTGTAATAACAGTTATGATACAGTTGTTATTGCTCTTAGTTAGTTAGTTACAACAGGTAAAGTAACACACCATAGTTGCCTCTGTTTATTCCTGTGATGCAAGTGTTCCTAAATGGATGCAGAACTGCACAAGCAACATTAGAAGCATGACAACGTCGTCATTATCAACGAAACAAGGTTAATTAATGAATTATTAATAGCACTACCAACCACACATGAACACAGATAATGCCATATATATACACATAAAAATACTTCTATATGTAAATTCGCATATTCGTGTATATACACAAACATATATATGAAATTATATACATATATAATGTAATTAGGAGTACATATGCTGTATGCATTGTTAATAGATTCGTACGAGAAACTTTAAGGGCAGATTTTCCTGAAGGAAGTTGTAAGGGAAGCAAAACTTAATATAGTTGTGCAAACAAAAATTTTTCATATTTTGCATTATTACATACGAATTTTGTATATTTTTATATATACATTATCATATACACACATATGTGTATTCATAAAAGTTCGTTATGTAAATGTAACAATGTATAAGTATACATTTTAGTTGAACTGAATAAAGTGAGCGCTGCTCGTACACACTTACTTTAAAATGGATCGTTTAAGTTACCTAAAAATTATATATTTCAAAACTTCAACCTTCATAAGTCTGTTCAATATTTGGACAGAAATGCATTTGTCTAATTTAATTAGTATATATCTTCTTTAAGATAATTCTCCTAAGTTACCTAGTTATATCTATATGTTGTTTTCCTATTTTTAGTGTATAAATCAAAGAACCTTTATATATTCATATTTCTCCATAAAATGTTCATATCAGTAGTGTACCAACTCATCCATTTGTGTACCCACTTAAGAGCCTCTAAGGATAACCTCACTTCATCTTAATAGATGGAGAGAGTTGAGCACTTGTAGACAGATCAAACTTATGTTGCCGAAACCATGGGTCAGGAAAGCGATAATAGTGCTTAACTATCCGCGGAGCACTCTAAGCTGGCTGACCTCACTAATTACTGGACATGGCAACTTCTAGTATCACCTTAAAAAAAATAACTCTTGCTGAGGAAGACACTTGTAGACTATGCCTAGAAGAAAAGGAAACAGCGGTGCATATATTGTGCCAATGTCCAGCACTGGCAAGTAGGAGGAAGACTGTCTTGGGACACCATTGGGTTGGTGATGACTTGGCAACAAACCTCAAGCTAAATGAGCTGCTTGCATTAACAACAGATGTAGTTATGCAAACGGAAGCCACTCCAGCCTTAACTCAATAACAACATCCGATAATCGAAGTACGAAAAAGTAGCCAAGTAGTTTCGTGGTCTACTTCGACTAATCCTTCAACTCAGTGGGGCCACTTGTTGGACAGTGCACTGTCCCTACGTCCCACCATATATATGAGAGTCTCTAAGATCTTTTATTTTCACGTAGAATTGTTTTTCTGGAAGCAGATTTAGCTGGAAATAGATTTTGGCATGGCATAGTGTAAATGCAGATCATCCTGTTGTGGTGAAATGATATGAAATATATGGAAAGGACAACAAGAAAGAGTTGTCGTCGGTTAACCCTCAATGCGGCAATAGGTCAGAAGCTGTGATTTATAATATATATGCATATTACTTTATTAATGTACAATATTGCACTTTTCAACATAAGTTAACACATTAAATAAAAATAGTAAGTTAAATATTAAGCCATTAATATTTACTTTACAATAGTTTTTTAGCGGCTTACAAGTAGTATCTCTTTTTCTCTTTAATATCATCTCTTTTTTTATTGTTTTTTCAAAGTAGCTACAAACTTATACTGTAAATATTCGTAAATAACATTTAATGTTAAAGAAAACTTTCCAATTCAGATACGATAAGGTCTTTGTATGAAATAACCACAAATAAATTTTTGTGATCTTCAACTTTATAAAATCTTAGATATAATTATTTCCTAAATACTTATCGTTCACATTGGCGAACCTAAAGAAAATTACCTTTTAATCATTGTTGCTCCCTCCATATAATCACAGTCTAAATATAGCTGTCTTTTAATATAATTGCTCCCTTCAATATAATTACTAAATTAGCTATATAACTTTAGTTTTGTATATATATATTTATATATATTTTTATGTTTATATATATATTTTTATATTTACATATATTTTCATATTTACATATATTTTTATATTTATATGCATTTTTGTATATATAGGTATATATAACTATATACCCTAATATCATGATCCCTTAAATACAAGTGCCTCGTATTTGTATAATTGCCCTTCTAAGTAGACTAATTTATTTACGTTGAAAATCACTGCCCTACACAATATTATCAGTATTTTTCATACATAAATTAATATTAAATCAATTCATATTATAATTGTTATTCACAATTTTTTAAATAAAAAGTAAGTATGGTATATTATGTATTTATAATGCTTTATTATCGGAAGCGTTATATATTTCCTTTCGTCGTGTTGTTGTGTTCAACAATTTTTACCGATCTCTCAGTAGATTTCATAATACCTCTTGTACGAAAGGAAATGCCTTCTTTTATTAAAAAAATGAATAAAATACTGATTTGCATTGGTACTTCTGGTCGGCGTATAAACTACGCCAGTCTATGGTATAACCACGGGTCTTTATTTGAGCTAAAATGGGCTTTGACGTATACTTAAAGCCGCTACTTCAAACTAACCGAGCCTTACTTATTGATACACTCATTTAAATTAAATGCTATTGTTATTATTAGAGCGGACAATGGTACACTGAGACCTATAAGATCTATTGCGCCATCTCTTAAGAGAGTCTCATAAATTAACAATGACAAATTAAAGTTTTTAACAAACCTAGTAATATCTTTTAGTTTAAGACCTCAACATTTCTTCCATTCAATAAATGTTGTATAAAGGTACTGTAACCGTGTTCAGGTAATCGCAGAGAACAAGCAGGTAAAATTGGCGGAAATTTCACTTTGTATTGAATGTTAAATATGTGAAGAGATCTGCAGATATGGAAAAAGTTGAAATCTGTTGACATAACTTTAGGCAATAATTGTAGATATAGTAACACATTTCATTTGAAGGTAAATACTTTTTGACTCAAAATGAGTGACCATTTGTTGTTATATTTATATACAGCAAAGCTTATAACTTTTCCGACCATCCAATATAGAAATATAGAGGATCTCAAAAATTTGTTAAAACAATTAGTATTAAGAAATAAATAAAAAATCTGCATTTATGTTGAGATAAGCAGTAGCGAGCAGGATTCAGAAGTAAATTATTAAAAAACTGTACTAGATAAAAAGTTTTTTTTACTAAATATTGAAATGAGATAATGAAGTTTAAATGTATGAAAAATAAACACTTAAAAAATTTTAAGAAGAATGAGGTTTTCAAAAAACATTTTATCACAAACATTTGCTTTGAGAAAACTTTGTCGTGTCACCAAGAAAGAGAAATATTGCAGACAGTGAAACGTTGAAAACTGGGACGCTTTAATCATATTTTAAAGCACTCAGAAGAATACGGTTCATTTGGGTTGATTATTGGAGACAGAATCAAAGCAAGACGCAGGTCATGTAGACGGATGATATCGTGGCTTAAAAATGTACTGCTGTTGTAAAAATACAAGATCTCTTTAACACAAAGCTGTCAAAAAATAAAGATTATTTTTCATTGTAGCCAACGGTCGAACCAAATAAGAAAAAAATGGAGATGTGTAGCTTTATAGTTGTTTAGAGTTTTATATAAACTAAACTTAGCTAGATCATTCTAATGGGTTCCTTAAATTGATTGCTTTTATTGATTATAGCTGGTTTCTCGGACGATTTTGCAGTTTTGTTTACTTAATGGTAATATGTCTTTCAATTTTTGGTCTTGAATAGTATATGGGATCGTTGCTTGTTTCGGGAATGCCTTAATAGTGATGTTAAAGACATAATTAAGAAACTTTGAACTGCATTTTAAATTTTAAAGAGTATGTTGTATATAGTCTTGTCAGTCGATTTAAGGTACACTTAACATATAATTTATAGTTGAATATCGTAGAGTACTGAATTATTGGTACTTAAGTTATTGGTATTGGGACATTGGTAGACTGAGACCTAAAAGATATATTATGCTAGAAGGTGAAATTAAAATTACCTTAAACTTAATTATTCACATATTTTTAAACTTGTGATACTTTCAATAAACACACTTAAGCTTAATTTTATTATTTGATAATTTATCAAATAATTACACTTATATAACTTATATTAATAACAATTATGTTAAACCTAAACATATTGGCTTGCAGACTGACTTTGTATTTCGTCAGAGCATAACGGTATATATTCGTAAGAGTACATAAGTCAGAGAATCTATACACATAGCTACAGTCAAAAATGAGTGCTTTATTATTATAATTATTGTATGAGGGAAAAAATGTTTTCCATCGTTGCAATTGTGTATGGGTAAATATAAGGATATGTTCCTATGCGCCTTTGCGTCAGTATTCCTTGCTGTGATGTTGATGCATCCGCATTCCTGTGTATTATTGAGAATTTATTACAATTACATTCTGTTAGATTTTTGCTTAAGTCACCTTAATACCTTCTTTTTTTAATGTAAGTCGTTTGTTAAAATATAAATTAGTAGTTCATAGTTAACTTTGCAATATGTGAGCAAAGTCGAGAGGACTAACGTTAAGCACACAGCAAATTATAACCCTGCACAGACATACAGATACTCCCAGCCGCCAACATTTGCATGCATGCATAATGCAATCTATGTGCCTGCATTGCTGGCTGTGTGCACGAAGTGGATGCATTTAAATTAAGAAATCCTCCTGAATAATGTAACCTAATGAATGTGACCTTAGAAGTGTAGAGCTCCATTATACTTTAATACGCGTTGAAACTAACTAAATTAATAAAAGTATTTTCTTTTTCGTTTGTTAATTTTTAATGAAACTTTTGAACACTAAAACTTTGGGTGAGCATAGATAAACATTATATAAGAAATTCTTGAATGAGATACAAATTATCATGAATGAAAAAGAGCTTAAAAAATACAAATATTTAATGAATATACTTTACTAATTATATTTTAAGAATATACCATAACATCTTTAAATTATTTTCAGTTCATGTTAAACATTTCTCAAAATCCTCCTTTTTTGTGGTGCAAATGCCAATTATTTTTTGTATGTGATTATATATCATAGTCAAAATTGGCTTACTACAAAGATCACTGGGAATGTAATTAAATTTTCAATATGGAAAACTTGAACGTTCTGACTCCTAAAATCATGCTTAAAAAATTAAAGTGAGACAGTTGTTAGAACTAGTGCTCTTCATATTGTTCGAATATTTTAAAACCCGACGACGTCTCCGGAATTGAAAAAAAATCTAATTTTTTGTAAATCAAATACTTTTTTGTAGAAGTCTTCGAATACGCGGACTTGCAACAACTTTTTTCGGGATGATAGAATTTATTGAATTCAACTTGATAATATTAATATACATGTATTTTTAATTATCGGTTTTAATATCATCTAAAATGAAGAGCTATGGTCAGGAACAGGCATGACGGATATAAACATCGAGATTCGAAGACAAAAATTCCATTGGATTGGTCACGCATTACGAAAGCCGTTAGACGATGTCACAAATATGGGCCTGTAATACAATCCGCAAGCCAGTAGACGTAGAGGACGACCTAAAACTGAATAGAGGCGTTCTACTTGCACACCAGCAATAGAAATTGCAACCGCATAAGCCAGATTAGGGAAATCGCTTTGCAAAGAAGATGAAAATTACTGGTAGATAGCTTGTGTCCAATATAGAGGCACCTCGAAATCGCTTGCCGTCGAGCAAAGCTTAAGTAAATAAATACTGGTAATGGCAATCTTATAAAAGTTTTCATTTTAATTGAAAAAAAAAACGTCTCCGAATAATTATGACTTTTAAGTATGACTTTTAGAAGTATTAAAATGGTTTATTTATTTTTTGTAATTAAAATATATTTACGGATTAATAATATTGCAGATAGTGACTTTTCCTGCTGGTAATTATGAGCTTGGAACTGCGGTTCCTAAGATGGTGTTAACATTATCAGAATTTTCTCCATGCTGTCTAATTATATAAAATAATATTGTGAAATAATTGCTTAAAGGCCATTTTTATAGATAATTTTTGGAGTTAATTATACACTAATTTTAATGTATTTTTTTTAAATTAATTATGATAATTATAATATCTTAAAAGAATTATAATATGCATTACCTTCTTTATATAACAATTATTAAATAATAAATTAAAAATATTTTACTAGTAGAAGAATTTTTGAATAAATTAAAATTACAATCTCATAATTTTATTTTTAATTAATTAAATTTCTTGATATAGCCATTCAACTGTTTTGAGTCTCGCCAAATACTGAACATCAGGCGTATTCGAAAATAATCATAGATATTATAAGTCCGTATGTAATTAAGTCAATAAAAATGTTACAGATAATTAAGGCAATGCACACAAATCACAGATGCCGTTACACTTATATGGGGAAACTCTCAGATCCGTTAGAAGTTTTAACGGGTGCTTGTCAAGGTTGTAGCATATCGCTTATCTTGTTCATATTAGCTTTGACTAAATGCAATCCACAATTATTAGACGGAAAGGTATGCAGTGGACGCTTTTTACACAGTTAAAAGATTTTGAGTATGCTGATGACGTTTGTCTATTAAGTCACAGATTAAGCGACCTGCAGCAAACTGCGACTCTAAACAGAGACCAGCCTTGACACTAGAAAACTAAAACCTTGAATGTGTTGACTGCTTTTTGTACCTGGGCAGTACAGTTACAGACAAGAGTGGCGCGGACGAAGACGTTGCTATATGTGTTCTTAAAGCCAAAACCACATTTGGTATGCTGCGTAAGGTAGAGTGGTCAGACCACATCACCCAAAAAACTAAGTTAAGAATATTCAACTCTAACACGGAGTCAGTATTGTATTATGGCTCTGAAATCTGGAAATGCTCAAAGTCAACTGTTCAGAAAATTCAAGTCTTTATAAGGAAGTGCTTGCGGCAGATTCTTTAAATGTGGTGGCGAATATAGTCAAATGAAGAATTTTGGGAACGAACAGACCAAGTATGTGCTAGTACTAAAGTTAAATAAAAACGTAAATAAAAGTGGATAGGGCATACTCTCCGCAAAAATAACGTCTATACTGCGAAACAAGCGATGAGGTGGAATATGGATTCCGTCACACCAGGACACCAAAACTCGGCGAAGAATTGTTGAAGGCGATATGCAGAGAAGCAAACAATAAAGTCAGATTTAGAGGTATTGTTGAGGCTCTATGCTCCACTGGGAGAAGAGGACTGTAGTAAGTAGTAAGTAAATAAGTATGTAA
Organism: Teleopsis dalmanni; assembly: GCF_002237135.1. Taxonomy (NCBI): domain Eukaryota; kingdom Metazoa; phylum Arthropoda; class Insecta; order Diptera; family Diopsidae; genus Teleopsis; species Teleopsis dalmanni. Next base: position 67,829,010 of record NC_051848.1, on the reverse strand, counting down.
TTATTAGACTACCAGAGCTAGGCTTACAGTTTTGAACCTGTCTAATTAAAAGCAATGATTTTGCACGAAACAATCGTCGTTCAATTTTGAAGATTTTTTGGTATTTATTTATATAAATACCAGTTCATTCCATCGGTATGGTACAGATATACCGACGTATTTTTAGGTTGTGGGTATATGTCAGTACTGAAACTATAGGTTTGCTGTCGTATTTGTAAAAAATTTAAAAATTAACAAATTAAAATAAAATTTCAGATAATTTGAAATATAATAAATTGCAACATTAATACCTTCTTGCCCTGAATTATTTTAAGTTAGTAATTAACGGATGCAAGTCACTAGAATAATTTATTTATTGAATTTAATTTAGTTTATTTTGCTGGATTAATTTGGTTTCTTATATTTCTACCAGTTAATACTAATTAAATTTATATCAGAGTTCGTTGTCATGAGCTTTCATTTTCTGCATGATGCTTCATACTATATAACTTAAATGAAATGTAATTTTGTTGCTTGGATTTAGGGAATAGAACGGCTCGGTATACTCATGCACATTTTATTCTATATTCTAGTCTATGTTCATGGAGGTATATGGGAACAAAGTGTGTTTTCAGTGACGATGATTACGAAATGTAAATGAATAATTCATATTTTTTAGTGAAAGCGTGGAAAAATGCATTTTCAGTAGCGTCGCTTTCACAATATGTTTACACTTCGATCGACATAAAGCTTTCTTTAGGTCTCACGACAAACTCCGAGACACGCAACCTGAATCACGCACACAATTAACCATTCCAAAGTGCAAAAATTTGAGGAAACTTGTTCACAATTTGTTGATTGATGGGTTTATGTGCTGATGCTTCCTTCCGGTACAAGAAAACCCAAAGTAAAATTTGCGTATAAAACTGGCACATAATATGCAAATTAACTCCTTTTAATGCAAACATTTCGCAAAATAATCCGCAATTTTTTCATTGGAGCGAAAGGAGTGGGGAGTTTTTTTATATCTGCAAAAGCAACTTTAATTAATAAGTTTTTTCTTATCCGCGAGTTTCCATCAATATTGGTAGAATATGTGGGTTTGTAAGTATTTTCATATATTTTAATTGTTCCGTTTTTGAAAATAAACTTAAAAATCGAATTTTTATTCAATATTCGTTACTATAAATTGAGAAAATTAAGAAACTTTCAGCAAATTTGACTTCAATGAAAGTCTTATGTTTGCAGTAATATTGATTACATGTATTTATAGTCGTGCACTAAGCTCTATTTCTTTTAGAAATAGTAGTATTTGTTATAGTATTCAAAGTTTTAGTTAAACATCAGATATTGAGTATCAATAGACTTAGTAGTCTCCTCTTCACAGATCATCCAAATTTCATCGGATGTAATTCCAAGTTTTTCAAAAACCATCAGCTAGGGTCAACCTATAATGTTCTGTTAGAAAAGTCTTTATAATACCAAAACTGTTATTTGTTGCTCTATGTTAACTTGGATTGTATGTCCATATAATAATAAACATTTATGTTATATTTATAATATACATATATTTATATTTATAACAATATATACATATATCCTTATTAAGAGTAATTTAGAAAGTAGCAAGCCTAGCAGGTTTTCCTAACATAATCTTCTAAAAGTACAAAGGTAAGTTACTACAATTAAAAAAATATTTCATGAACTGCTTTCTGTAGACTTAGGCCCTTAGTGGAACTCTTACATAAAATCAACCGTTAAGAAACGGGGCTTATTACCAAAGAGCAGGTAAACGATAACTCATAAGCCTATTTTCTAGTGTTGAATTAACATTATTGGAACAGCTTAAAGAAGTTAAAGTTAGATCTGCTAGCAAAGTAGAAAACTTATATCTGCTAGCAAAGAAAAAAGCGGGATCTTTGCTAGTTGGCTCGGAATCTTCTGTGGCCTAGGAAAGACCGACACTTCACTACATATTAAAAGAAAAACTAAGATAATTATACTGATAAAACTTACCAGGCTTACAACACTGTTTATATGGACATACAATCTAAATTTGAATAAGGAACATCATGCAATGTTTTTCTTTGAGGAGTAGTCTCATGCATTTTAATAGTCAAGCTACTGCTTCTGGCTACAGTATACAAAAATGTGGGAATGTGGTCGATCAAATATAGTTCAGATGCATTGCACACTTATGTAGCACAAAATTCGGATGTTCCTTTCAATAAATTTGAACTATAGTTGATATCGAGTAGTCGTCAGCTACTATACACAGTGATTGCAGCTTAAGCGTATATTTGGTAAGTAGTAAGAAGCATGTCACACCTTTTGATAATGATATAGGTTTTGAATTTGATATATTGCTGAAACAGTAATAGTAAGTTTAGTACTGTTGCTTAAAATAGGTTGATATTATTGATATTCAGATGTCTGAGTTGGTGAAACAGCACCTTTACTCTATTTTATCTGTGGACAGTTTTAAGTCACACTAAATACGGGGCTTTATAATATGATGGATCTGATGTCTTTGTATCTGCCTGTGTTTATCAAATTTCGCTGTATTTTTAGGATACTGAGAGTTGGATTATTGTGACTGTCTATTGTATTGAACAGTTTCAGAGCACGATCTTTAATGTATTTTTCAACTGAATCCACTCTCAGATCTCTGTGGATATCAGCTCCTCTTACATACCATGGGGCGTTAACCAGTTTTCTTAAGGCAATATTTTGCCCTCTTTGAAGAATTTTTAAAGTTGAGCTTGGTTGATATGTGTACTAAAATATACGCTTCTTTTTTTTCACCTAGTAAGAATACTTTTACCCAAAATAACTCATTCTCAGCCATTATCTTTTAGGTCAACTTTAGGACATTTGCTTATATCTTCTTTTTTAGTACATAGTAATGGATTTATGCTTTGTCTATGGTAGTGAATCATTAACGAAACTCTGCTGAATTTCGTTGAATAATCCCTAAATATTGTTTTGACAGTTTTAAGTTGCTTATTGTCAATTGGAAATCGGGAAATGATATTAAACTGTGCGCCTAAGTTGGTAAATTATCTATAATATGGGATAGTAAATATAAAAATGAATGGCTGAAAGTATCTGCAAATGAGATTGCAATAATACTGCGTGGGTGAAATGTTGTGAGGTAGGTTAATTAGATTGATAAGTCAAGTAAGTATTTTGACCACTTTATAGAAAACCGATGTATACGAGTCTGTTGGATATATAACATATGTTTCGAAATGCAAGCCGTTTTAGTTTTTATTAATATTTAAATGACTTTAGTTTCAGTAGAAATTTGCTTCTGGCAAACAATTAAGCAAACATTATTTTTATTTTTTTTTATTTGTGTGTACTACAAACTATTTTGTTGATTTTTTGAAAATAAACGACAGAAATAAATAAATAAATAATTAGATAGACAAAAGAGTTAAATCTAAAAAATAATTGTGGCATCATAATTTATGCAAAACGATTTAATTATTGGGATTTTTTTGTTTAGCATGATTTAGGCATTGTTATGCTGACAATATTTAGTTAAAATGCAAAAATGAGCATTAAAATAGCAATTTTAATCACATTAAAAATAAGAATTAAAAATTCAATCGTAGAACAATGTTCATACAAGTATGCATGACTAGTTGGTAAATATTTGCAATTCAATTAAATTAATTTGCCAAAAAAAGTTATATATTTTGTTAATAAACATTTGTTAACAAACAATTTCACATCACTTTATAAAATGCATTTATATATAAATAATAATTTCATTAAACAAATATTTAAATACTTATTTATATTTTTCGGATAATATTACAATTTAAAATAAAAATAAATAGAACTTGAATAAAAGTCGTAAACATGATTTACTTGAGTAATTAAAACAGGTAGTCAAAATGTTTTCATAATTAAATGGACTTACATTTCATACATACCACCCTTCATATAAACATTACAAAAATTCAATTTTTAATAATTAAATTGTCAAGGAAGTGTTGTCATAGCTTACAAAGTATCAACTTATATGAACAACAAACTCATGCAGTACACAAAACAACATCGTTGTTGCTGCAAAAGTGGTTGTGCTTCGCAGCTGCATCACCTGTCAACTCAACGTATGAAGCACGTTGCAGACTAAACATTTTTGAATATCATTCAAGAGGAAAAATCTATGAATGACACTCACAAATGATCAAGAGCATATTTTTGCGCGGTTGCACTAACATACTTACAGCGTGCGAAACACACTTACAGCATACAAAAACACCTTTATTCTTTAATCATCCTTTATATAATTATTTTTATTTTGTTTGCGGTAGTCCTCTATATTCTAGTTTCGTTTCCGAGACTACTTTATATCCTTCATTGGTGTCTGATTTTAAATGATGGGTGCTAAACACCATACATAACCCTTACATAAAGTATTAGTGTTTGTACTCGCTGTACGCACTATTAATTCACTATTATATAACGCTAAAGGCTAGGCTATTCATGGGTGTCACGTGGGGGCAGAATCTAGTGTTGTTATCTGCCTTGAAAGCTAAAAACCACGGTATCCTAACAAAACACACGTATCAAGATAATGTGCCGATAAACGCCCCATTGGAAATTCCAATGAATTTTCGCCGGTACCAACGAAAGTTATGTGTTTGGCATAACTTTCCCCTTGGTAAGTAGCAAGGCCCATCCTCCCTCTGCTGATCTTTGGGTCACAGCAACCGGTGTGACTACGGAACTCTACGCCAAATTAAAGTAAAATACAATCCTTGCTCCCGCGTAAGTTTGGATCTTAACCACAAACAATACGACACTACTAAACTCAATTGGTCATGACAGCTGAAACTGCGGGCACTGACCCATGTGGTACGAGATTTATACTTCCGGTCGGTTGTTTTGAGTAAATCTTCCTCACATCTATTCATACACCAATCTGTGTCGTAATGTCAACAGGACACTTAATTGATTTAGGTGGGCATTATTCTGGTAATACAACGAATTAAATATCTGTATAACTAACTTTTAGGAGATATTTTTGTGAAAAATTTACCTAAAAGATTTTCTGAGTCATTTATGCCTGAAATAGAAAACATGTACAGCAAAAAAAGTGATTTAAAGAAATAAAAAGAGGCTGGCATGACGGTTGTGCCTATTTTCTTTGAAAGTGCAAGTTTATGTTTCAGCCAAAAGCCTTGAACTTCTTTCTTTTCATTAAAGCACAACGTATAACGATTTTGCCGCTCAATAGTTTCAGTAGGTGCAACAAAATAGGAGCAAAAGCACGACCAAGTGGGAAAAACATTTCCAAATGAACTAAAAGCGTAAACCTGAAAGGCGACCACAGACTGCATAGCATTCGGTATTTGAATATAAACAAAAGGATATGAATTAGGGCTTTGAAAAGACAGGCTTTGAATTATTTATATTAAAACTGTTGGTGTGCGGAAGTAGGTCCCTCTAGGTTACAGGGAGATTTCGTTAATGTAAATTTGAAAGTTCTTAATTTAATAAAATTAACTAAAAATTAAAGTTGTATGCTAAATAGAAAATAAATAATACTCACAATTAAAAAGGATTAATTCAATGATAATCGGTAATGTTCTCTTACGAAATAATTGTGCCACGAGGTGATCAAATTTTGTAAAGCACGCAATATGGGAGTAGTTTTGGGCTGTGATGTGAGTTTTAAATAAGTTCTCCAGCAGTTTTCGGAAGCGGTCTAAGGATCCAACAGTCTAATGAGAACTGAATTATTTGGCGATATTTTATAAATGGTAACAAAACCTAAAAGTACAAGGTAATAATCAAGCTTTCTAGAAATCTATGGTGTATGGAAGTAGCAAAAATTGAAAATTTGTTCAAAGTTAATTTAGTTCACAATCGGATTTTATAATAACGCACTCTGCACTCTGCAGTCTGACCTGTACTAAGGTTGCTTTTATTATCATAGAAATGAATTACAATGAAGTGAATAGTGAGGTTGAAATTATTGTATTTTTGTTTTCAAATCAACTATTGGTCTTAGTCAGTTAAAATCATATACAATTACCAAATATGCTCTCAAAAAAAAAAAAAAACTGATCTAAACTATTTAACTGCAAACACTTTTGCATGGAAAATGGTGGACGCATGGATCTCAAATGGTTATAGCAAAACTGTTACATCTGAACCAAAATATTGTCATATTTTCTCCAATTGAGTCTAGTATGAACCAATGAAGTATAATAACATATATTTCAAAGTTTCAGCAGTTTTTAATTTAAAAGAAATCATATATTCTCCAGTTAAGTCTAGGTTGAATCGATAAGTATAATCTATTTAAAAATTTGAGTAGTTCTTAACATTAATCAAATTAATCTAATTAATTAAATTAATTAATGTTAATAATATATTAATATTTCGACTGGTAAAGAAAATTGAGAAAACAATCAATTAATATTTGTTGTTATCATAAGAAGTTATAATTATTTATATATTAAAAGATATCACCACACACCGACAGGCTCTGAATTTAGCTGTCATTACTTGAAACAAAGTAGAATTGATCTTATCACATTAAATGATTGCCATGAGACATCAGAACAGTAACCGAAAACGCTTATGAACTGACAAAAAAAGTATTTACCATATTCTTATAGACGCTTATAGATTTTAACTCTTATAGAACCGATATTTATTCCACCTACAGAAGCCATCAAATATCTTCAATTAGCAGAATATAGCTGAAAGAACATTGAACCGTATAAGAGAGGTTCCGAGCAAGTAGAAAACAAAAGTATTGTTTAATTGGCTAGTGCATAACCTAATCTTTCGAAGCACAGACCAAGTCGTTTTAGTTAAACTACTCTTCTGTAGTGCTTGGAAGCTAATGTTAACTAACGAAATCCATAGTTTACTAAGTCCTATAGACTTAATGTAACCGAGTTGTTTACTTAAACAATCTGTTAACTAAATGGAAACAAGAGTGCAAAATCAAAGTGGTGTGAAAGCGTTAGTTATACTTTTAGATTGAGTTATTATTTCACTAAATACTCACTAAAACGATCACTAAATAGTATGAATGTTGAGCAATATATTTTGGAATTGCGATATGAATATAATACATATATATTTATATGTTGTTATATTCTTTATAATTAAATGAAGTGAGATGGCAACTCTTTTTCACTGTTAAATTGAATATAGTTTAATTTGTGTTTCTGGTGTGTTTCAATGAATAGATAATAAAGTATCGAGTAAGTACATACTAAGTACATACTTTTGTAATTAATTAATGTGTTTGTTTCAAGTTGTGTCATTCTGCTACAGAAATTAATAAGGCAACGGTGGATCGTACTCGATCGTTGTAGATATGTGATCTCGAATTAAATAAATAAATAAATCATTTATTACCACATTTTTTTAAAATTATAATATATCTTATTAATATAAGTAAGTCTAACTTAATTGTATAAAATATACTTTTGCGTAAATTTTTGGTTTTATATAACCAACAACAGCTATTGTCCAAACAATACTTCTAAGGTAGAATGTCCTAATTTTTGACTCAAAACAGCTTGCAATCGTATCGAAAAAATATTAATTTTTATCATCAATTGCATCAAATTTCTCATTGCATATAGCACAATCCTCATCATCAGGCAAATATAATTCTGATGCTGCATTAGAAGCATCTCGCATTATCTCAGTTGAGTTCAGACTGGCCCCAGCTGTCTCAGTCTTATCGCTGCCAACATAAGTGATATCGGGTCCGCTTTTTTTGACTTCCTCCGCAGCTAAATTGGCATCACGAGCAACTTGTATCATCTGGGTTGAGTTCAGACTCGCCCCAGCTGTCTCAGCTGTCTCAGCCTTATCGCTGCCAACATTAGTGATATCATGTCTGCTTTTTTGACTTCCTCCGTAGCTAAATTGGCATCACGAGCAACTTGTATCATCTAAGTTGAGTCCAAACTGGCCTCAGTTGTCTCAGCCTTAACGCAGTCAACATTAGTGATATCAGGTTCGCTTTTCTTTGACTTCCTCCACAACACGAGGATATGATCCTAGGAAATTTGATCTCTTATTAAAAAATTCATTAATAAAGGATTATTTGTTACTTCAATCACGCCCAGCTCACTTGATTCAGTCAATTTAGTATTTGAGGAATCATTTCTATTGTCAAAAGCCTCGACAGCGTTCTTGAACAAACAAAAAAAAATGAATTTCAGAAAATTTGATATTGTAGTACTTACTATGTAATCCTTTAGTGTCATCTTTTTCTTCTTTTTCTTTTTTCTTCCAGTTTTTTCAGGTGTTTGCTTACAGCTTGTTTCGGCAACAGTTTTTGGACTATAGAAATACTTATTATCCTTATGTACTTCTACAAAATCTTCATCTATGTATTCAGTAAGGTATTCTTTAACTTGAGGAAGTACTACATTGTACTTCCTTCCCGTGGTGTTTCTTATTTTATATGCTATCTGTTGAGGACTTGCTGGCTTTCCTATTATTTGTAGTGCTTCTAGTATCATATATTTCACATCCATTATTTGACACTGCAGTTTTTTTTATTAATTTTTTAAAAAACGAATTTGTATTACGACTTCAATGAAAATGAATTTGGACTATGATATATGGTATAAAAAAAATTTTCAGTTATTTAAAGTGGATTAAAAATTAATGCTAACTACTATTTAAAAATATGAAATTTTATTGAGAAAATAATATTTATACTACAATGGAGCAAACGGCATAACTGAGTCCCAATTTCTGATAATTTCTGCTTCAACTTTATAATGCCCAAATGGGTTAAAAAGTTGAAGGCTCGACACTTAGATGAGGACTCTAAAGTAAAATTTATTTTATTCTTTAATGATATTACTTATGTGATGTACTATATATATCAAAAGTCAATAAAATTCCAATTATAGATTAAGGTTAAATTAAATGAAACTTTTCTTGCTATTTCCCCCTTTTCTAAATGGTATAGCTTTCTTGTCATATGATAAAAATAATTTTTAATTAGAAATAATACTTAATGTTTATAAAACGATGGATTGCTTTTGGACAGCATATATTAGTAGATACTACAACTGTAGTTAAATAAATTCAATCATGATTTTTTTCACAATTTTATTATAATAAGACCTATGTTGCCTTTTGTCTATTTTATAGTTTATTTCCACTACTTACTTATTAAGTTTAATTTATTTTAGTAATTTTCGTTAACCATACAATGACCTTTTGTGCTTTTTAACCTACCGTCTCATTTCGGCGATTTTGCTCATTATAACCATTTATGAGCATGATTTATCATACAAAGAGCTTTCATATAAATTAGCTTATTAACAATAAATCAATTCATCAAAGGTGATAAATGTGAAATGCAACCCTTAAAAATACATTTCACACAAGGGAAGTTACAAACATTTGAAAGTAAGTATTGAATAAAATCTTTATTTTTATTTATTGAAAAAATAACAGATTTATAAATTATATATATATATTTAAATGATTTAAATTGTAATTATATACTTAATTTTTTTTGAATAATATTATATATTAACATATTAATTTTTTTTGTGATGTATTATGTAGTGAAATTTTTTGAAGAAACAGAAGCTCTCTGAAAACTTTGTAAAACATAAAACCTTTTTCATATGCAATAAGTAACTTATATCAATGGAAACGACAAAATCTTAAAGTTTCTTACGTAACTGACTAATTAAGCAGTGGAAACATGGTATAAACATTTGTTGGTTTTAAATGAATTAAATCCTCAAATATATATAAATTTAGTGACTCTTACTCATTTTTACTAAACTTCCGTGACTTTATCCAAAAATATTTTAATATTACTGCTTAAAGTCCACAAAATATTGGAAACCACATTTCTGAGGTTTCTTGAGAAAAAATATCAAATAGCAAAAAGATGGGGTTTATAAAAGCTGGTCTTGGTGTTGGTGGCTCTGGTAATTTTTTTCTTACGAAATATTCGGTTGCAGGTTGAGCATACATTATAACAGAAGTGTAAAATGATACTATTGGAAATGACCCCTTTTTACACAGAAAAAGCCCACAATAATTTGACAGTTTTAAATACCGTGTATTTAAGGAGGGTGGAGGGTTTTGTTTAAGTGATTGATATTGGTAACAAAATTACAAAATTGACAGCAATAATGTAAAAAACTGCATAGACATATATACGAGTATGGTCGTGTTTATAAAGTATGTAAGTTTTTTAACTTTGCTTTACCATTTTGTTGAAATCACGGAACCATCACGATAAATGACTATTTAGCTTGAATGATTTTTTAATGCGATTTGCATGCGAAAAAGTAACCAAAATACTAACCCGCATTGTAAAAAACAAATCTGCGCAACACAATAGAGCAGAGAACATAATCGGATTTCAAAAGGCAGCAAAAGCATGGGTTTTGCTCTTTCGGCGTCGAGGATAACATGGGCGAGTCGATTTCGGTGCGGCAATAGCATGTAGATTCGATTTTGGACAGAAGCGCGTATCGGTAACCTATTGAAGTCACTGAGACAACAATAGCACTTCAATTGAATTTCAGAAAGCGACGAGGGTTGAGTAAAACCTGTTTTTTTTTAACATTTATCCTCAAAAAAATAAATTTTTGTTATCAAGCGTTGAGCCTTAATAAATCATATTACAATGTAAATGTCATACCAATAATCTAAACTTTTTTGATTTTTAAAGGGGGGAAAATTGTGTTTTATCTAATTTTTTTATAGTTTATTGCTAAAGGACGTAAGTAAATTATAATTACATTACTCCATGCTTATACCGTGTTTCCATTTGTTTCAATAAAACAGTTTTGCTCATTAATGCCGCTTATGACAAAAACTAACCATACAAAGAGTTTTCGTATAAATAAGCTTAAGAACATTAAATTAACGCATTTAGGACAAAAAATATCGAATGCAACTCTTAAAAATAAATTTTCCTCAAGTGAAATTACCAAAGTTTGAAATATTTGTCATGTGTTTTATACTTCATATGCATAAATCAATTTATGCCAATGGAAACGGCCAACTCTTAATTTCATTAACATAAGTAGTTTCAGCTGCAATGGAAACATAATATCAATTAATAAAGGAAATTAGCTTATATTTGTATGAATTTTGTAAGGATTTTGTGTTAAAATGGCATTTAAAGCATCGCATAGAGTAAATTGCGATAGTGTGAACGCAATATAATCAGTTAACACAAATATTTAATATCTTTTTCAATGTAATTTATCTACACTATTACCTACAATGGAAGAAAGGGAGTGAACATATAATGTAAAGTGTCTGATTGCATTTAACGTGATAAACGCTAGCGCGTTCCTTGTCACTTTTCTCTCCAAATTGACACACAGCATCCACGTTTCCACCTCTGTTTAACTTCAATCATTCGTGCGTAATGAATTAATGTGTGCAGCGAAATTCTCTTCATACATATATGAGGTTATGCGTCGAGCTTGGAACCCACCATTTAAAAACAACATTCAATGCAAACGAAGAGGCAGCCTCGGATAAGGCTCCAATGCAACAAAGCACGAATTCGGAGTCGAATTTACGGTAAGCCGAAGATTGAGAAATTTGGTCTCAACATTTACACCGATAAACGAAAGGCTCGCAAAAATCCGTTTTAAGACAAAATTTTTCTACATTACTCTAATTTGTGCGCATGCTTAGTCGGTAGATAAAGACGACAACACCAAGGAAACTTTCTATGAACAGATTAAACAAGCATTTATTTGAACGCTGTCCCCATCCTGACATCAAAATAGTTGTAGGACGCTTCAATGCAAAGGAGTGTAAGGAAGATATCTTTGGCTACTGTCGGAAAGTTCAGCCTTCATACAAAAACTTCTGTTAATGGAAGAAGGCTAATTGATTTCGCCGCGGCTAGAAATATGGTGGATAGTAGTACCAGATTCCAGCATCTCAACATACATAAGCTAACATGGCTGTCACCAAATTAAAACACAAAATCTCAAATTGATCACGTTGTGATAGACGGAAGGCATGCTTCCAATGTCTTGAATGCACGTACTATCCGAGGAGCTAATATCGTCTCGGATCATTATCTTGTTGCAGTCAAGATCCGCACACGTTTATGTGCGACGAAAAAGATACGTAAACAAGCACAGCGAAAGCTAGACGTCGAAAAGGTGCAATCACAACAGACAGCTAATGACTTCCACTCTCCCAGTACATTTACATATTTCTATAGTTAATTTGATTACTCCAATATTATTCACTATACATACTATATATGTTTGTAGATTCTATATTACTATAAAATTGTGTAATGTATAGTTCTTTTTATATTACGAAGCTTATATATATTTTTTAATATAAATTTAATTTTACATAATCAAGAAAATAACATTTAAATATTTCTATAGTTAACTTTGATTAATCTGTTTCTTTTTTTTTTTTTAAATAAAATTTTATTACTATAAAATCATATTAACTGGTACAGGGTAAATGATGCCATTGGTGCCAATAGCACGTGTTGCATCCCAAAGAATGTCAAATTCATCATCTCCATCAAGTTCAAAAAAAACCAGTGCAGAAGAAATTCCTCGTAAAATAATAAAAGGCTTCTTTGCGATATGTCAAAGTTGTGGATTTAGTGGTGTTGACCACGCCAAGTGTGAGCGCTGCAAACGAGTTTTTTTGGAACCACCGACGCGCGTGCCCTTTAAATCAAGCACAATTAGTAGTGATTCGTCACACATAAAAAATCCCAATGACATAACAGAGAAAAAGCAAGGAAGTGAAAATAGTTCTCGTGGTCGCGGGTCTCGTGGTCGCGGGGCTCAACGAGGACGCTCATCGAGAACTACCCGCAAAGCTGAGCCTGTAATTATAAATCTGAGTAGTGATGAAGAATCCGACGACGAATTGAATAATTCCAAAAGGCCAACATATTCCCAGCCGTTAATTGCTCTCAAATCTAACGAGGATATTAAACCCCAATTATACGGGAATGATAAAAGAACTTTACTTATATATCCATCTGGTAAATGTGGAATATCTATAAACACTGAAGATTACAAATGTCTTGGCACAGATCAATATTTAAATGACATAATAATTGATTTCTACCTTAAATGGCTTCATAATAACATTATACCAAAAGAAGAGCGCGAAAAAACTTATATCTTTAGTACGTTTTTCTACAAGCGTTTAACTACTCTGGTACGTAGCCAGCAACAAGCAGATAAAAATATAAAGCAAACAGCCGCTCAAAAGCGACATGCAGGTGTTCAGAATTGGACCAAAAATGTCCATTTATTCGACAAGGACTTTATAATTATACCTTGTAATGTGCAATCTCACTGGTTTCTCGCCATTATATGCTTTCCGAAATTAAAAGGACCTGTTACATATGACACAAATATACCTGTGGAATTACAACAAATCAAGAAGCAAAGAGAAAAGAAAATTGGGGACATTGGGATTGGGAACACAACAATTACTCCACTATCAAAACGTGATAGCAATCGTAAGCTTTTAGCTGATATTGTAGGAGTAAGTGACGATCATGATAGTGTCAGAGATGAAGAGAAACAACCAATTAAACAACCGTTAATCCTTATATTCGACTCACTAGCAGGTGCGGGTCGTAGTCGTGTTGTAGCTACATTACGTGACTATTTATCATGTGAATATAAATTGAAAATGGCCAATGCGACTCCGCACGTTTTCAATAAAGAGAATATGCCTGGGCACTGTGTAAAAGTACCACAGCAAACGAATTCCACCGACTGTGGACTTTTTCTGTTACAGTATGTCGAGCAGTTTTTTAAAGATCCTGTTACAGATTATAGACTCCCTATAAAATTGTGTAATTGGTTCGATACCTTGACAGTGACACGAAAACGTGAAGAGATCTCTAATCTGCTGCAACAACTTTTAAACGAAAAATACGGAGTAGGTCATCAAATTGTTTTACCTAAAATATCTTTTCCCACATTGAATGGGCAGCTAGTTGAATCGCATGATGAATATAATATTGAATTTGAAGAAGACGGAATGGATTATGAAACAGCGGAAGAGGAGGAAGAACTTACTAGTGGTGTTGATGGTGATTTAGATGTAGACTCCGACGAATTAAGTCAATCTCCAGTTCCACCAAAAACAACTGCTGTCGTACCAACACATAGCCGACCCTTATTACCACGATGCGCAATACTTTAGTAAAAATACGCAAACTAGATTAATATTTCATTTTTCATTTCATCATTTTTTTTTTTATATATCAGTTTTCTTTTAAATATAAAAACATATTGTTAAGCGTCTGAATTCCTATTATAAATAAATAAATGAACTGAAGTCTAAACAAAAAAAAAATCTAATATATTATTAGAAAAATCTAATAATACCTAATTTTAATTCAGCAAAATAAATATTTCACAATAGTTTTTTGTTTCTATGGAAAAATTGTTTTAAAAACAGACGATCAAAAATAAGATATAGAAGATATAGAAATATATATATATAAATATATATATATATACTTCATGTGATTATATCCAAACCTTGTCTTATTGAGCTGAGGAGGTAGCCAGGAAGTTACATCTTTGTTGCTTGTAAGACATGCGACCGTGAAGACTCTAATTTAGATTCAAGAAAATGAAATCTGTTCGACCTTTGTGGTCAATTCATTGCAATAGATCAATTGGAATACTGGTATATTTTAATTCTGAAGAACTAAATTGAGAACACATTAATGAAGTATGAAGGTTTTTAGCTTTCCTTTAATCAAAATTTTTACGTTCACGTTACTTGGTACGTCTCTTATTACATTTATTACATAGGGTCCTTCCCAGATTGGTGAGAATTAGTATCTTCTTGCGTGATTTCTAAGAAGCACCTTCTCTCCAATATTACATTTCCCCTTCTTTATTCCCTTATTGCACAATCTCTTAGATTTTTCCTTCGCCTTCTTTGATTTTTCCTCACAGCATCGTGACATCTTTGGATTTGATACTTCAAAATCTTGGAGTAATCTTCCGGGTTATACAAAGAAGATGGTTTTTTCCGCAGAACTATGGGGAATTCGGTGTGGAATCCGAATAGTGTTTTACTGGGAGTCTGTTTCGAGGATGTGTGCACAGTATCATTTTGGACGTGCATCACATGGTGTAGCCATTGATCCCAATTAGTGCACAAAAAACTTCGTAAGAATTCTGATAATGGCTGATGGCTCCGCTCTAAAGAAACATTTGCTTGTGGACTTTGCGTGTTTCTTTGAATAGAGCGTGCTTTGTTTGAGTTATATTAATCAACTGAACTTTATTTTCTACATTACACCATATGTACTTTAACTAAGTAATGCTTTACACATTACACAATATGTTTTCAAACTAAGTACAAGCTAGCGTTCCCAGGTTTTAATATTGTCAATTTTTAACATTTAACATAGTCGAATATGATATCTCTCCCCTTAAAATTATGATAAATTCAAAATATATGTTCTATGCATAAATGTATAAAAATATATATTGTATATATATATGGTTTATTGTTGTTTGCTGATGCTGATAATAGTGTAAGCAAAGTACGTGGCGCACGCCCATGTAACAATTCTGCCGGTGACTTTCCTTCGGCATTAGGAATAGCTCGGTATTTCGCCAAACCCAATTTAATCGATAATCCATAATCAATATTCTTTTGAACGGATGTTTTAAATGTACGTTTTAATCTACCAGCAGTGTTGCTTGGCGAGCTGCTTCATCCTAACGATGCCCCAATGGGGTAATAAAGAAGCTTTAAAACTGGCTGATGCAAGGATTAAGGTATAATGACTCGAGTAGCATTTGTCTACAAAGAAATCAAATCATTTCGAATGAAGAAAGCATACTTACGACGAAAATAAGGAAGCAAGTCCATGTCGCCATCGAATAATTTTATCGGTCATTCTTTCGAAATGGAAATTTTTACTCGTTTTAGTATGTAATCATCTTTGTAGTGCTGTTGTAGCAATCCGACGTTGGTATCATAATTTTCTATTTGATAACAATGTTCCAACTTCTCGAACTCAGGATCTAGCCCACAATGTGGATCTGACAGGCGTGATAAGGCATCGGCATTTGAGGACAATATGAAGTATGCTTTCTCATTGGCAATGGATATCGATTGACATCGATTTGTTTGTTCACTGTTGATTTGAACAAACTGAGACCCACAGGACTATCAGTCAAGCGTTGCGCTTCTATTTTAAATGGATTTATTTGAGCGAATGGAATAGGTCGACTTTTACAAAATTTAGCCCTAAACCAGGTTCAAAATTAATTTTATTCCTCTCCAATAATTCCGCTAATTGTGAATCACTGTTTATGGAGGCAATTTGGCTGATCTCAAATCCAAATTTTTCATAAAGGTCAGTGCCAAACAAATTATGTCCATTACGAATGCATACTATCAATAAAGTTGCTGTTCTCTTTGTTTCACCACTCTTTAGTTCTGCACTAAACTCTCCAAGTGTGTTTACCCGGTTCTTGCCATAATCAAACAATTCTCTTTTACATGGACACAGCTTTGGTTTATTTAATTGTTCGTATGCATCTTATTTTTCGTAAATCCGTTATCCATTCTCTGTAAGTCTGGCTTGTAGACATTACTGTTTTATGGAACTCATGTCTGGCAGCAACTATATGTGTTTCGTCTTTTGACGTCTTCACCACACGAATAATGGGAACTACCAGTGAAGATAATTCGAATTTTATAAAGTAAATGTATTATTATGAATAAATTTGTACAATAATGTAACGACATTCGACAATTACAGTTGGATATAATTCTCCAAATAAGCTTGTGACGAGGCAAAGCTATAGTTGTTAGTGTATACAGGATATTATAAAACAAATTTTGTGAAATAAATTAGCTGTTGGCAACCATAGTTGTCATTTCTTATAAATTTAGAATCTGAATAAAATATATTAAAGTAGGCTGGTGGGTTTAAAAAATTTTAATATCCCAACACAAATTTCAAGTTTTCATTTGTCTATCTTTTGTTCTAAGTGTTGTGAGATATAATTATTAATATACGTAAATTTGACGTAAGAAATTAATTGTCCAAATTAATAAATTAATATATTATTAAGTAAAATGGTAATTAATGGCACGCAAGTCTTAAAAGCTTTGCGAGAGCTAGTAGCGCCGTCCACTCCACAGGAAATTGCGCAGCACATAGCAAAGAAGCGCAAAAGACAGCCAGATCTCAAAAAACTGGAACAGGAAGTAGTTGAGGCGCTGTCAGGTGGCCGAAAATTTGGATTCGTAGAAATGTGCAATGGACAATATTATAATTTAGAAGATACAGAGCGCGAGCTAAAACTTATAGAAAATGAAGGAAATAAAAAAAAGAAGGTAAGTCATATTGTATTAGAATATAATACAACTGACTTAAAATTAATTTTCCTTACAAAGCTGCCTCAAAACCTAGTATGGACTGACTCTGATACTAGTGACAATATTATACCTTTCTTAAAAAAGCGTGAGCGCTTTTATCGTGGCCATTCTTTTAATAAGAAAAAGCCACCTTATCTGCCACCGAAGAAACGCAAACGTCGACATATTTCGACAACACTAGATCAGACAATCTCGTCAGTTATTCCGGAAGCAACACATTTCATGCCGTCAAGCAGCGTAAAATGCGTTTCCTCTAGTGAAAAGAAATCTATCTACTGTGATGATGCAAAGTATGACCTTATAATGGGCGCAGAGATGGCTAAAGCAAAAATCGATGTAATTATTGATAAAATTTCAGAAAACTATTCGAGTTTTAGCAAGAACCACCGTAGCTGCGAAATTTCAACACAAAATGTTGAGAATCCAATTGCTTCTTTTGCTTTAAGAGAAGCTGCTACTGTTGTCAATTGTAAATTAGATGAAATTGTTGATAACATTGTGTCATGTTTTGAACAACAAAATATTGCTGCCAAAAAAAGTAATAAATTTCTTCAATTTATATCCAGTGACTCCAGTACTTCTTCCACCTATGAGATTCGTTCCAAAATGAGTGTTCAAAACTATCTGAAGGAACACAATGGTGCTCAAAACTCTAAGCAGTTAATGAAAGATGAAGATGCAGCAATTTCAGAACTTAGTAACGCATTGCTTCAAAAAGGACAAGTCTATTTCGAAAACTCAGATAATGAAGAAGTTATAATGGATTATATGTCGTTGCCTGCAAGTGGATCGACAGGTGTGTGTGGCATGCATCAGTCGCAAAACAGTATTCAAGTAGATAATCCACGCCATGATCCGAACGATACAGTGCAAACTGGGACAGAACCGGAAGGCATCACGTATTTTTGGCCCTTATATGACTTTTGTCCACGTTGCTGGTTTGAAAACGGCAAGTGTCAGTGTAATTTAGTGTAATTTAGACATTAATTAATTAGACATGTAATTAATTTAAAAACTTTTTGGACAAAACTGAAATTTATTGTATCCGTAATTAAGAAGTGATCAATTCCCAAATTTATTGCTGTCATATTAATAAGTTGTCAATCAATTTGTCTAAATTTTATTTTCTTTCTAAATTAAATGAAACACAACATAAATTATTATAACTGAACATTTTACAGCTAAATCTTTGTCTTAATTATTTTAATTGATTTGATAGTAACGCTGTTAGATAAAATATATACTTCAGTAGTAATGTAACTTAAATGCAAAAATTTGGATATTTGTGAAACCAACTTCAAGACTTCAAAAAATTATCTGCGCATTCTTATAGATCTAATATGATTAATATATAAAATAGTCTTATTATATCAAAGAGACTCTATGACTGGAAAATTTATACTTAATAAATTAATCTGTACAAATGTTGTTTGTATTTGATTATACCTATATATTAATTTTAGACTACAAGATCTACATACTTTCCCGAGGAGCATGTAACCATTCTGAGATTCGATAAACTTGAACTAATTTGTAGAAAGTTTCACACAATTCAACAAAAATATCTTAAGAGGACCCACAGATAAAAGTTAAGAAAATATCAGCTAAGTTTATTTTGTGCATTATATCATTTTATTGAATTTTATCAATCTGTGTTGTATAGCATTTAGACCGGCCTCAAATGGCTCATTTCAAATGAGTCATTTGAAAGTGGTTACGTTCGGTGTATTTCATTTGTTCTCATTTCAAACAGCTGATTTTTTAACTTGCCTGTTGATTTGATTTTGGCCCGTGCCAAAAATGTTCAAACCTTTCAATATAAATTGAAAACTTATTTTTAGCATCGATTAATTTATTTTTGGGAAGTAGAAGTTTCAAAAAGACAAGTATCGTTTTCAAGAAAATGCAACCACAAAACATTTGTTTACCTTTTTTTGTAAATATATCAAAAACAACTTTCTCAAACTGTCAAAATGCTATGAAGAGCTTTTATTTAGAAGAGCTTTTATCAATGTATTCATTTGCATTTGAAACATATTTGGAACTCATTCTAACTTCGTTGGAACTCATTTATACAAAATGAGATCCAATGCATCTCATTTACACTTGAGATTTTGTATGCAAAAATGAATCATTTGCTTCTCATTTTAGATTTTTGACGTAAATGAGCCAGTGTAAATCCCATATTATAGTTTTTTCTAATTAGCAGGAGCGTTACAATAATCTTTAGATCCTGAAAACGTATTTTGAGTTAATATTGAAGAATCAAATTCTGCGTCTGCTGCCAAGAACTTTGCCTGCACCACTTACATATGTACTTCTTCACATACTATTCAAGTTCTATTACAATGAAAGTTTAACGTTTGATGAGTTTTGCTTTTAACAAATTTTCTAGTATCTTAACTTAAAGGTGGTACTTATAAGTAGTAATTTTCTTATTATCGGTCTGTAAGAAACCTCAAAAGTGATATGATTTAATTGTTCCCATTTGCAGGGCAAGTTGCTGCTCATGTTGAGTGTATGTAGGAATCTAATAAGAAGTGCAATTCTAGCCTCTAGCAGCAGTGATTGCGTGCCAATTTGATAATTGCCCCAATGTGACCTAAGAGCAACTCATTCATGCATTGTTCAATGTTAACAAAACAAATTCCAATACTAACATATAACAAATAAGGATATGAACGAATAAGTCCAGAAAGAACACATACTCGTACTTAGTACGGTTTCACAATAGTTCAGCGAAACAATGATATCCGTAAGCTGGTTACTTATATTTCGGTATTTCGGTAGAAAATACCTGAAAGTGGAAAGAAGACCAATTCATGAGACATAAGAAAAGTGTTGAACAGAGTCGTGTTGTGGTCAATAAAGAAGGCAGCTTAAGTGAAAATTTACGAAATAAGCACATAAATGGAATTTGTTGAGCACGCTCACGGCAAGAGCGCCTGCAAGTTCACATGTCGACCCGTGCGCTGTGGTTGTCGACAAGAACCCAACCACAAGAACAACTGTAGCAACAACCGCTAGACAGCAAACATAATGGAACACTGCATGCAACACGCGATGTGGCAAACTAAACTGCAACAATAAATCCTTTTTTGTTCGGAGTTTCTTTTGTTTCCAAAAAGACACTTACATTAAGGAGCAACAGAGCAATGAAGCAACAAAGCAACAGAGCAACAGTAACGGAACAACGAAGCAATAGAGCAATGGAGCAATAGAGCAACGCAGCAGAACAATCAAATTTCAGACCATTTTCAAATGGTTCCGAAGTAGAACTTTGTACGTTTGATATCGTGACTATCGATATCTATTGTAAGTACCTATTAATCCCTCCCTGCTTAGCCTGTTTAGTGGCAGATTAAATTTTGTTCCATTGAATGTTTTATATCAATACAATTTATTGTTACGTACAACAAATTAATATACAGACGTGTATATATGTATACACATATAAGAATGCTAATAATATATATTCCATGAACTTGTTGCACTTTCGTGAATATAGCATTATAAGGGCCAACATGTGTCCGCAAAATAATTTAATCTTAAAAAATGCAATGTTTTCATTAATACTTGATTCTCAGAATTTAATAAACTTGTTGATATGCCTGCGGGTTATTTATAATCAATAAAAATTGTATGAAAATTGGGTACAACATAGATTAGTACCTATGAAATGTGCAATAGACCTGTAGACCTCCCTATACATATTATGGGTTTATATAATATAAATTTGGGTTATTCGCAAAAGGGGCTCTTGTAACTCGGTAACAAGTATTATAAAATTGTTGTCATGTAGTGTCTTAAATCTGATTATAAAACGGTACTAATGTACATTTCTTTTTTTTTTGTTTATAATTACATCTGCCTTAAAAAAATGGCTATAAGTAATAGGAAAAATTTAACAAATACAATTTCTTTAATGAGTTTGTCAAAAAACACACATGTAATCATTTTCACACTAGATCATAATATTTAACAAGTGTGTTAAGAATAAGCGTTTGAGTCTTCTGGTGTGAGCTAATTCCTTCATCGGTAATATCCGGTGCTCCGAGTTTTTATGTGTAAGTAGTCGAGTTATGTGCTTTGCACTAGCCACCTTTATTACCTCGGTTATTAGCTCAACGCCTAATTCTTTATGAATTTCGTTGCTTGGTACATACCAATCAGCACTGACGATGGTCTTTAATAGTTTTGATTATTGCCTTTGAATAATTTGAGTGTTGGATTTAGAGGTAGTAACCCAAAGTTCGTTGCCATATCGAATTAATGGCATAATTACAATTTTGTACACCAGTATTTTGTTTTATGAGAAAAGTGTTGATTTAGGACCTAACATCCAATATAGTTGACCAAACTTTTGTTTCATTCCATTTTTTTTTGGATAATATAATGTTTCCAAGTGAGTTTTTGGTCTATTGTTATTTCAAGATATTTGGCTTTGGTACTAGTTGTTATTGGTACATCATGTAGAAGCAACTACTTATCCACAAATTTTCTGTTATTAGTATACGTCATTTGTGTGGTGTTGTCTGAATTGATTTTTATACCCCAATGCAAGAACCAATCATAAAACCTTATTTAGAATCTATAAAACCTTAGTCTGACGCGAGTAGAGTATAGTATCGTCCGCGAAGGCAGCTATTATTTTCTATGCATTCGTTGAGATTGGAATGTTGGCTGTATGAAGTAGATACAATTTAGGGAAAATGTGTTTGTTAGGAACTTTAACATCAATTGATGCGTCTGATTGTAGTATTTCCTCATACTGGAAATCGTTTGATTTTTGACCATTTTTAAATAAAAAAATTTTACCATACTGTCCAAATCCTACACCTAAAAAGAGAGAGTAATGATCAGTAGCAACACAGTCTCCAGGTGAATGTGTCCATGACTAACTCTTCTGATTTAGTATCCAGTGAATCTCCAATTTTCTTTCTTCAGTTTGAGTGTCCACAACCTTTATGAGTACTATAGTCTTTGAACGAGAGTTCCTAACGTTATTACATCAATTTGTCTATCTTCGCTATAAAGATTTGCATAAGTTACGAAGAGCACTTTTAATTTTATCATAACTTCCAACATTTTCTTTTTATTAAAAAAATGGATAAAGAAAAAATTTGGTGGGATTTGTTTTTTATTTTTAATTACTATTTTTAATTATTTAAATATATAAATATTGTTGTATGAATATCCTTATATATTCACATTAAAACACGAATATTTACTCCCATTGCTTATTATATGTCCTAACATTTATTACTAAGCAATACAGAAAGTCTCGTCACTTTGACCAAATTTAAATTAAAATTTTTCTCTTTCTCTCATTTGATGTTCTGCATTTGACGTGACCATTAATATCTATATAACATGACCCTCACAAATCTACACTAATTAATATATAAGGATAAAATTATAGGTAATTGGAAACTATATTTTCGTCCCATAATCATATATAATCAACCAATTATCATCATACTTATAGTAATAAATATATTATTAAAACTATAAGTAAAACATATATAACATATATAAGAATAAGCAAAAATATTTGTATAAACCGTAATACTACAATATAGATCTGGAATATAAGGTAAAATTCAAAGTAAATTACTTTTAATAAAGCTATATTTCGGTAATTAGCTGCGCTGATAAATGTTAACTTTTATCGATTTTGCAGGACATTCGGAAGAATAGAAGTTGTATTAATAATAGTTCTAAAGTAGGTCTTCACCAACTTTGTAATTTTATTGAATTCTGTACTTTTTATTTTTATATTATATTGGTCCAAAAATGATTGCATCATTAAAATGTTTTCTCAGCAATCACTAGTCATCAGCTTCCATTAGCACTAATGGTGTCGAATTGTAGATAAATAGTCATATGTCGTTTTAGAATCGTTTAAACTCTCATAAATATCAGATATTTACTTTCCTGATATTAATCGAGATTTCATAAGACTAAGCTTACGTTTCCTTTGTTATTACCTAGGTATGTCAAGTTTGTAAGTGATACTTAAAACCGCAGTAAAGAATTGGAAGTAATATGGAACGGTTAAAGCGGAGTACATGAATCAAAGGATTATTTGTAGTAAAACAGTTTGTAAAAAAAAACTTTACAATTACAACTTCTTAAATACTCAATGCATGGAACCTTACACTGATATAAAACAAAACTCTACTTAAAATCATTCATAGAATTACTGTGAATTCTAACAAACATAATTTAAGCCGTGTTAAGGATAGGCGGATAGAGCTGTTGGTAGTAGACTTTTAGAAACTCGTAACTAAGGATTTTTCCTTATCATTCATTCATTTTCATTTATACGTGTACATATAGTTTTGATCATTTTCATCATTTTAATATCCTTTTCATTTTGATAGTGATAGTCACTGGAGTTGATATTTTAACTGCGGGCTTTACGCTTTAGTGATGACCGCAACCAAGTATTGGTTTTGTTTTAGAATTCAGTTATTTTTTCAAAATAAATGTTAACAACTGCCTTATTTGCTTTGAAAAGGAGTTTATGAAACTGGCCTTTGCGGGGAATGAGAGAATTGGCACTTCCAGCTGCCAATGGTTTTATAATTCGTTGCAATGCCCTTATTAACACTAATAACGTCAGGCTGACAAATCTGCCCAAGAATATCCATTGCGTATAGGTGCTAATATAAGCCAGTGCATTTTGCGCTCTATTGGTTGCTCATCCCACCTGTACAGTCGTATAGCGCAGAAACATATCCATTATTACACAATGTTGAATCAATCTGAAACTATTCGAGTTCCTAGTTCTTAGTAAGATCTTTGGTAATGTACTAGTTGGCAACGACTACCGCATCCAGTTGTGCCACAGGCTGTATGAGAGTTATTTAGATATTGACATAGCTCAGGAAATTAATATCCAGTGATCTTGCTAGATTGGTCATATCTTGAGGTTGGGTGATAATGCTCTAACGAAAAATATATCAGGTACGACAATTGAAAATTGGAAAATTAATGAAAGCAGGTAGAAAGCGTATGGAAAGGGTATAGGAAGATTGCGTTATCGGTGGAGTAAGCTAATTGAAGGAGCACTAATCGCGATTGTGTACGAAACTTAACAAAGTGCTCGCCCAGCAGGTGTGCTATATTACCCCTACCTAATAAAGATTTGTGATGGTCGAATATTAAGCGTTAAAGTAATATAAAAAATGTATATATTAATTGAAAGATTCAAATGTGCTTCCTTAGGCCATGTGCAACGCCATAAAGTCGTTGATTTGTAAGGACTAAGAATACTTACCCAGTATACTTAGCACACAAGTTTTTCACTGTATATAGAGCGATTTAGTCAATAATAGAACACATTGTTTCCTCTTATTCTTGTTGACTACTTACCAAAATGACATTTATATTTCGTATATTCCTCGAAAAATCACCATAAAAAGATACCAGATTATCAGTGTTTTTTTTCTGTTGTATCGCATTGTAAAATATTAAATTAAAAAAATTTCCAATATCTGACTTAATAACATTAGTGAATAATGTTTAGATTTCTGTGACAGTGATTTATATCGACTGAAATTAAAACTAAAAGTAAAACTAAAAATCACATTCATGATATATCACAATCATGATAGACTGATTAGACTGTCTTCGTTTAAAGACAATTTATCCGATTGTTTAGAGTTCTTATTTTAAAGGTATAAGTTAATTCATTTTGGTTCTAGACCATAAAAAATTCTATAATTTGACGGGGTCTTTATTTTATTTAAGTCTTTGGAATTCATGATCACATACCCTAAATAACTGATATGATCAGAGCAGGATATACACAGTAGGTAATTTGTTGTTTCTTTTTTCTCGTAACAGGGGCTTTAAGAATAATTGCCACCTAAGCCTATTTTTTCACTGCATTTTATTTTAGACTCATGATCTGTCCTTAGTTTAGATTAGGTTTTTATATATATGTCTTATATATTATATATTTTGTGAATTTTTTTTGTGAATACATAGTGTCCATTGCAATTTGTTTATAGCAGATTAATTCTTTTAGTTGCTATATATCCTTTTTCAGTTTACAGTAGTCAGTAAGACTGTTTTTGTAAAGTTCGGGGCCTTTGACATGATGGTCTGCACTTTATGTTTTGGATAATGACTCTTTACTTTTTATCACTCTATATACAACTTACTTGCTTTTTCGACTGATTTAATATTGAAAAGATTTTTATTATAAGAAATTTAAATAAAAAGACAGAAGCTTACAATTTGTTATAGTATTTATTCATTTTTCATTTGCTTAATACAACAATTTTCTGTTTAATTTTAGTTCTTAATTATTTGTTCTAAATTTTATTTAAATATAAATTTTGTTTATTTCTTTTATTCTTTATTTAAAATTTCTTATTTATTTATTCATAAAAATTCGTGTATATTGTTCTCATCGTAAGTACTTTATACATAATCAGTGTCCGAATGCTTTGCAACTCTCTGCGAATAGTTATCCAGGAGTCACCTAATTAACTGTTTGCAATGTAATAATAATTAAATATGTAATAACAGAGAATATAAAGTATATATATGTAAACAAAACATGACTGTCAAATAAGTGTTTTCAAAATACAAACTACTTTGTAGCTTATCGGCAACTAAAGTCACATGAAAAATATTTGTTCTGTATTATTTTCATATTCATTTTCAGATACAAGTTCACTTATGTTACCTTATGATTTCTTAAATTCAATCTTTATTTTATATCTATTTTTGTGTTATAAAAGACTGTTATAACTTTTTCAGTAGTGAAGTTCTCCATTGTCACCGTTTGAACGTCTTGACATTGAGTTTTTTATTTCTTTGTAATTAAATGCATCAGTTCGAATAAATACACTTTTTTTTATATATTAGAAAATAATCCTACGTGTACTTCTATAAAAAATCTAGTACTGGACTTGATAGTATTTAATTTAACTAAGAAATTTTTTAATTTTTTATTCACAATGTATATATCTTTATGATTATATATTTTTGGCGTGCTTCTTGACTAAGAAAATTTCGAAACAAAATTTATAGTAAAATATTCAAATATTTATTACATATAATTTTTAATTATTAATTATTAATATCCACTACAATTAGTATCACGATTGTCTTTTTATAAATAATTATATTAAAAATAAATCTTTCAGATAATTAACAAATTTACTTAAACCATTTCAGGTAATTTCTTTTCCCAAAAAAAAAAAAATGATTCCAATCTGATATGTGAATTTGTTTAACAAACAAAAAAAAGTGCGAAAGTCTCTTTACTTACTGAGTCCTTGAAAAAAAGATTTAAAGTGACGAACACAGTGGTGCGATTTGTATCTTTAAGTACGTATCTCATTGTATTTGTTTCAATTAATGTATAAAATAATTTCAATGCTTATTTCAGCGCGTAAATAAGTACTTAGAGGCGTAACTATCATAGCTAAGTACAAGGTACAGGAAGAACATCATTTAACAGCTAATAAATTTTTAAATCCAATGGAGACCACAGGTAACAACGAGCCAAGAAGTAATTAAAATATTACTAAGAAAATATTATTTCTTTTAGACATGTTATGTAGACAGTCAAATCTCAATTTAACAATTTTTCATATCTCAATGCTAAACTCTTAATATATGTTATAAACAACAATTTTATATTTGATGTGACCATTACTGTCAAGATAGTCCCAACTAACTTTACTAAAGGAATGCGCAATGTAGAAGTTGAAGGTATTGAATATATCTAGATTATCAAATCCAAGTTAATCTGTAGCCGCAAGAATATTATATCTGAATTGGCTAGTATTATAAATAAAGTAACACTCGTCTGGATACCTGGTTAAGTGCAACTCAACGTTACGAAATAGCTGACGAGCTTGTGTAGAACGGTGCCATGATTGCTCTCATAATATGCTAAATTTGTTATGGAATATACCTGATCAAGTGGAATTCAACAGAATAGCTGACAAGCTTGTTTACATGACTGCCTTAATTGTCTTCATAACATTCTCACCTATTTACGGAATAAACCTGGTTAAGTAGTACTCAATGTATGAAAATAGCTGACAGGCTAATTTAACAAGCTTACTTTGTTATTGAATATTTACTCGTCATTCTTTTTTCAGTACTAACAAAGAGTCAGTGAAGGTGATTCAAATCGCGTTTAACCTCTTTATAGTACTCCTATCTTTTCCTGAATCGATATAGTGAAAATAACTACTTAAAGTTTTTGAAGCTCGAGTTCCAATATTAACACAAAATAACTTTAACTATTTCGATTACCTATGATTAATAACAGTTGGCCAATTTGAGTTGAATGAAATTTACAATAACACAGCGTCTAATAGGAATTAGCCAGAACGTTTTACCAAGAAACACACTTCATCTTCCACTTCACCTTCCTACTTAGATATAAGGTTATTTATGCCATTTTTATATTAGACAACAACAACGACTTATGATAATATAAGATGAGTGAGCTAGCGCTTTTCCGGTTCCATATAAAAAGAGTTTTAAATTGACTGGATACCTTTAGTATGTAATGGTACGAAAATAATTTTGAAACAAATTTTGTTGCTACTACCTTCATAACCAAGACATTTGTAAGAATCGTCTCATATGAGTGATATGGTACACTTTTCAGCAATCGTAAATTTTCACATATTTTCATCATTGATTAATTTCTTAGAATGCCTAGCATTTGGAATGTCTTAGATAATGCATAGAAAAATTTGAATCTTCTCTAACGATCTTGTAGAAACCGTTATTAATCATCAGATTCTGGCAGTATTGTTGGCAACGGATTTCTTTAGCATATTGATTATTTCATGAAACGGGATTTCATTGCAAATAAAGTCTCAAATAAAGTCTAGAATCCGACAATTTGCAGCACAAAAAATTGCCAAGCGCCACAGTCGCCTGATAGTTGACATGTACGTTACTGACAGTGCAACCAATATAGTAAATTTTCTATTAATCGGGTGCCCTCATGAACGGTCATCTATCGTAATCATACAATGTTTTCATTGTTCATACAAAGTATGATCTTTTAGACGGATAATTTCGTTAACCGGACAGAATTCCTGATCCGTCAATGCTGTTAATATTATTAATGGTTTATTTTAAACTTTATAGAATAACGACCAAAACCACTGAAGCAAATATTAAATTTATTGAAATGGTCAGATAAATGAAAAGTATAGTAAATCAGTAATTACATGTAGCCAATCTTATGAGAGAATACCAAACGATTTTTTACAATATAATTTATGAGCTTCCAAAGATGAATATGTCCTTATGGGCCACCAAGTATCGTTTTTCATCTAGCACAGTTGCAATATGCGCTAATGAGGTAGTTTAGATTAGATTATGCTGGCAGACCAAAAAGGTCACGCGTAGACCATTAAGATCCATTGCGATACCAGATCAAAGTCTTATTTTAGCGATTGTATGCATAACTTAGGATATGAGTTTTATTAGCAAAATTTATTAGGATTCCAACAGAAACCTCAGGTATGTGCTCCAGTCCTGTAAGACTGACAGCCCCCAAATATTTTTGTCGAGTTCTTGAGAGAGCCGGGCAATTACACAATAAATGCTACAGCGTTTCCTTTGCACTCGGCTCGTTGCATTTCCTTCAACCATCGCTGTGAATTAGGTTTAGTTTTCGGGCATGTGATGTGACCAGACAGTGACCTGTCAACACACCAATTATTGTTCCACAGTTCCTTCGGTTGGAAGATATAATATCCTTGGTGTACTTTTCTTCGTATATATGTCTATACATGATTATAGCTATTCTACAGGTGGTTAAGTTAAGGAGGAGGAGGCTAAGGAGATAAATTATACTAAATTTTATAAGAACTGTTAGCAGTTCAGGTTGTGAACACACAAAGAAGAAAACAAACTTACAAAAAATGGTATAAAGAATTGTCCTTCTCTAGAATTGCTAGAACCTTGTGGCATGGGTGCACAAGAAGGGGAAGAAACTTTTAACAAATGGAACAAAAAACTGGATACCTTTAGGACTGGTAGCACTTCAGGGCGTATGCGTACTAAATGAAAAGAATTTATAAGGAATGACATACACGATTAAGTTTTCTTAGGACTGGTGATATTTCAACATTTGTGTGTACAGAAAAGAGAAGAAAATTACAGAGAATGGCATATCAAATTAATTTTTCCTAGCGGTGTTAGAATTTAGCGATATTGTGCTGAGGAAAGAAGAAAAAAATCACAAAACGTATATCAGACAGATTGCTGTTCCTTAGGACTGGTGAAATTTCAGGGTTTGAATATATAAAGTTTTAATGAATCCTAAATATTTTCAAAACCTATGGGAAACGAATGCTTTATGGAGTGATAAATATCTCCGGTTGTGCATTCACATTAATTAATGAAATTTTTCTAATATTTTAGTCAAATAATTTGAAAGAAATAATGCATTTCAGTACACTTCTAAGTATATTCTTACGCGCTTATACATATCCAACTTTATAAAATACAAAATATTACGTGTTTCTAATATTTCTTATGGAGTAGGCATCATTATATACTACATTTACATATGTACAAGCTATGTTTTGTGTATAATTAACTAACGAATAATTTACTTACTTCGAATTGCACAAGTGAAATATCTGCTACATTTCTTCCATACTCGTCCTTGTTTAATAAATAATTTATTTATTCAATTTCTTGTTAAAAACTTCTGCTAAGTGTCAACTGCTTACAAATAATTTTCTACTAAATACCAATTTTTGTGTATACTTATAGTTATGTTTATAATACAGCTTAATGTTCACCAAGTATCGAATAATTGTTATTATATTTTAGTACATTTCAGTAATTATAATTGGTATGTACCATATATAAATGTACGTATATGTACACATTCTTGTATATACATACATATATATATGTACTATATTTTTTTGTTTTAAGTAATGCTTCAGTCAATTGAGTGACTTTTTTTCATCATTTTGCTTATTTTAACACTAGCTTATAGGTAATTAATTTTAAGTAAGAACTAAGTTCTAAAAATTTGTATCTTAAGATATTTTTAACTACTTAGGAATCATGGCCCTTTAATTTGCATTTAATTAAAAGTCAGTTATAAGTTTATTGCATATCAGTATTAGTTTGCAATCTAAATCTGTAATATGTTCTACTTATATATTATGTATGTATATATAGATACATATATATATATATATTTATACACGGCTTCAAAACCGATAAATAATAAATACAAATATTTATGTTCTTAATTTTTAAAGATAAATTCTATATTTTTCATATAAATATTTTTAAAATGTTTTAAAAGATTACTTAATTAATTTTTACAAAATGTACAATATCTTATTATGCTAATTAAATTAATTATTATTAACAAGTGGTTTATGTGCCACTTAGAAAATTCGGTGCTTATATATATATACTTGGTTGGCTTTTTTCATTTATATTCAATAATATTTAGTTTCCTTGGGAAAATATGTTTAAACAATAAAATTTAAAGTTTTTAACATTTTTTAGTAAATCGTAGTGTATCCTTTAGTATTAAAAATGTACATATAAAAGCTACTCACAATATTTTACACTAGTTTCCTTAAATGTTGTGTTCGATCTTTTACTATCAACGATCACACAATATCATCTACAATTATCAAAGTGACATTATAAAAACCGGCAAGACGATCGCCACAAACGAGAGTAAGAATAGACGCTCACTGGAACTACTTAATGCGCTCGCCTGGCAGAGCAAGTCCTCTGGAAATATTTCAAGTATAGGCAATCGACGACCAGTTGTTGGATCGTGACATGTATTTGCACGTGCCCGCTAGTGAAGAAATCAATAAAAATATTATAGTGATTAAATTATACATAGTATCATATACATTAAGACTGAAAAGTTTTCGGAAATTCTCATTTAAAATTCGCGCGCTGTATATTTTTCGATATTTTAAGTTTATGTAGTTTGGCAGCACTGTCCTTAATTACTATGCCAAAAATGAGCTCGATCTGTCAGACAGTTCGTTTACGGCAGCTGTTGAAACCAGTTCACCTCAGTAGTGCGTTGCGAAATGTCTTCGACGGTCGTACGACCGTCCTGGAAGGCTTTGTACCACTCATAAACTTGAGTTTTCGATAAAACTGATTCCCCATAAGCCTTTTGTAGCATTCGCAACGATTCTGCACACGAAATTTCGTTCGAAACACAAAATTTGATGCAAACTCTTTGTTCAATATTTTTTTCCATTGTTTTTTTCGCAACGCCCTACTGAGGTGAACTGGTTTCAACAGCTGCCGTAAACGAACTGTCTGACAGATCGCGCTCATTTTTGGCATAGTAATTAAGGACAGTGCTGCCAAACTACATAAACTTAAAATATCGAAAAATATACAGCGCGCGAATTTTAAATGAGAATTTCCGAAAACTTTTCGGTCTTAATGTATGTATGGTATATAAATTATAAATTATATTTTGCTATAGAATAGTATAAATAACTAAATTAAAAATAAAAAAATTATAGAAGATATTAGTATATAAAGGCTTACTCGCATATCACTTGTGGATAAGGGTAGCTTCAATTAAAAAAATTGAAAAGATTCATTAATATTTTTATAGTGATTTAAAAAATATTTAACTATAATGGACAAAGTACTAATTTAATGATTGCGTGTTCATGAAACACATATTAAAGATCTATCAAATACACATTATAATTACAATATACCATAATATCTACTTCATGAGTTAGAAGCTGTACTTAAGATAAGAGACTATAATTCATTATTTTGAGACTCAAATCTATAGATATTAAGCTAGTTTAAATAAGGCTGTCTATATCTAGACCTTTTGATCCAAAGCGTAGTATAATGCTAAAAACTGTGGTTATTGGTTTTGCAAAGAATTGTTAAAGATTGCCAAATCATCTTAGCTCATATAAACAAATTCTGTCTGAACTTGATTATTTGTGATTGAAATATGTTTAAGTAAGCCTAGCAGACCGTAACATACATTTAGACTTTGTGGTCTATTGTATACTGGATGTAATAGATATACCAGATGGAGCAAAACCGTTAGGTAGATTTAAGTAGATCTCATTTAAAATATTGGTGCGACTAGTAGTTTTAAGAAGCCGGGCCGTGCGGTGAGCTGTGGGTGGAGAGTTAGTGATTTTGAAAACTAATTTAAATTATGAAAACATTTAATTAAATATATTTTATTTAAATGTATTTTATTTAAATGTATTTTATTTAAATTAAATTTATCAGAAATATGTTGAATAAGGAATGTAGTATTTGAGGTTTAAACTCCATGTGTATGTCACTGCTTAAGAGTGACTAATGCTTCATTCCCACGATATCCATTAACAACTCAAGTCATGAAGGCATTAAATTTTTGAAGTGTTCGTGATAATATCGAACATAAACATAAAATATGTTACAAAGTTTTCCTTTCTTCCTGACTGCCTGCACTTCATGTATTCTCCGCTATTAATAAACTCTATTTTGTGTACTTGTACGGTTGATAGACTATTGGTAAACTTATGATAGTTCAGCAACCTATTGAGTGATAGCAGTAGTACTAATCTGGTGTACATACCAATTTTCCTTTGATGTTTACTAAAAGTTGCTGTTCTACAATAGGTAAATCTGTTGATCTATTAGCCGTGTTTTCATAACTTTTTAGATATCATTGCTTTGATTTTTAAAATTTTTTTTGCATACCGTTTTCTTTCTCGAATGTTAGCCAAAAAATATTATTGGTAATCCTATATAGTATTTTGACTTAACAAAATTAACTGTTTGGTTTTTTTTTCCATAATAATATGAGGAATCTACCATAGTTGAATGTGGTATCTGGTTTTGAAGGATGTGATCTAATGATGCACGTACGATATACTACATAAATTCAACATAATGACCTATTAAAGACAAGTAATATAGCCGTACAAATAATCTGACTCTGTCGTTAAATTATATTAAATTGCATTAAATCTAAGTGAGGCGATATGCCAGACTGTTTATTAATGAAAGAACTATTTTCCACAAAGATTAGGTTCGCTATTTGAAGAAACAATGTACAGGGGCGCTGATGTGAAAGATCATGTAGACAACTACTATACGCATTATAGGATACATAATATAAAAATGGAATACAAATCTAATTTGTGTATTATGTGACATAAATCAAAACTTAACTTAGAAAATAAATTGATTCTGTTTAATACAATGTTGAGAATGTTTGAGATACAATTTCTTATTTAAGTCTTCAAATCAACGCCCTAAAAAGTAAATAGATTGCAGTTAATTATTGATTTCTAAATTTCACATCCCGTATAGATGAAGTGTCTTTGTGCTTTATTTAAAATGGATTGGATAAACATATAGTCCTTAAGATACATTAGAAATGCAATTTAAAGGGAAATGGAAAATTTAGGTGCTAATTATATGCTAATGAGTCGTAAACACCCTTATTAGGTAGCACCAGTAGCACTACCCGAAAAGAAAAAGGATTGTTTGTAAATCGACCGGATACTCGATTCCTAGACTTTATTCATAGTATTAAAATCAATTTCTATTCATTAAAGCCAAAAAAGAGTATGGTAAGCGCCAAAACCAGCAAATTAATGGAGTAGTTGACCAATACGTCAGATTGATCTAACACAGTTGGTACAAGAAGCGTTTTAACCGCTTTTTATACAGTAGAACCGTAACCTTTATATCATTAAGAGTAGGATTAATAACGGCCACAGTTGAATAACAACATAAACCAAGTGACTAAAAGTAAAAGTTCTAGACTTTCGTTGAAACCGAATCGGCATTCAGAAGGAGTAGTTATAGATTATAAATATAATAAAGAAAGTTGAGAAATATATTTAGCACAGATTTGACCATTAAGGAGCTTATAGCATTCTCTCTCGTCACACTTTTCCTGTAATAAACTGAATATAGAAATGAATATAGAAATATACTCTATATATCAAACTTTGTCAACAACATTCCATCGGAAAAATTCATCAACAATCAGAGAACAATCAGGATTGTTCTCAAATTAGTGAAAAAAATTTACAGTAAAAAGTATCACAATGGAACGGTTAAGAAACTATAGTAAATATGTTAATGATAGTTAACAGCTGTTTACTAACCTCTAACATAAGGTATGTAGTGTTAATTACTGAATTAATTGTTTTTTTATTTATTAAATATTTTTTTTTATATCAGACTACTGCTTGAAATAAGAATATTCATAAATAAAGGATTGATCACTCTGTTGCGTTCGTAAAGTACAATAGGAATGGTGAAACATCACTGGTTTTCAATATTTCGGAGTATTGCATTGGAACTTGGATTGTGGTTATTGGTATTTTTTTAAAGATCGATTATGAATAATCGTTATATAAATATGGAACTAAATGGAATTGATGGAACTAAATCACTTTTGAGATAGTATGGAACTGCTCTTTTTTCAAGGATAACATATTGTTGCATTTGATGTCAAGCGAAAATAGTTTCATTAATGATTCTAAAGAATAATTCATAAATAAGATAATATATATATGTGGAAATATTAAATCTTTATAAAGAACTCTTAGCAAACGTTATTTTAAAACTATCATATTTCATATATCATATATCAAATAAGATTTTCATAAATGATATTGTAAACAAGGCCTTATTTTACACATAATAAGAAATAATTGTTTTTATAATAATTAAATTATATTAGTGATGTAAGCGATGGTTTGTATTGTACCATAATTTAAATATGACGGTTTAGAAACGCACACATGGATATAAATTGAATTCTATTCAGGAATAGTCAGGATATTTTCTTTGGCTCTGTGATAAATGCGACAAAGGAATATCTATGTTATACGATAATTTTTAAAGAATCGAATCTTTGAAATAATCACAAGCAATATGTGAGTTTTTATGAATACATATTTTGTTGGTGTTTCTTTTTAATTTCAAGTGCTTACCTGTACCATTCGCTTCATATCATCCTTTTGTATCACTTTAATTTGTGCTGATTCTCTTAGCCAACGTCGCAGCCAATGTCCAAACCACACAAGTCCGCATTCGCACTCCAATGGATTGTGTGAGGTGTCCAAGCCGCCTATTATGCTACGTGTGCCCACTGTATCCCAATAGGTTTTATTTGGATAGAAGCTATCAGCTGCAAGGGCGTTAATTTTATTGTGTGAAATGTCGATGGATAGGTGCGGTACGGAGCGCAGAGTGTAAAAAATTCCAGGAGGCAAATCGGATATTTTTGTGTGTGAGATTTTTACGTGCAAACGTTGATTACGCGCCAAGCCAGACAATGCATCTGGTGAAATGGTCTGCACATTTGTGCCGTAAATTTCTACCAATTGTAGTTTTGTATTGTTAAGCAGTTTAGCAAATAATTGCGGTCCAATATTCGATTCAATGCAGTGTATATGGAGCTCCTGAAGTCCGGGTACGCGAGACACAATGTCGTCCAGATTTTGGTGCGAAGTTAAATGCAATTTTCGCAATGAACGCAATTTAGTGAAAACCACCGAATTCGTAACCTTTACATCGAGTATATTAAGTTCGGCCAAATGACGTAAGTTCAACATATCATGCATGGTGATGCGGCGTAACGGATTGTGCGCCAGATCTAGCACTCGCACCGAGTTCGGTAAATGCTCCACGGCGCAGCTGGCGTTGACAATTTTGTTGTGTGAAATATTGACATAACGTAATTGACGCATTTCATGTAGCGGCGACAGTTCCTGCAAGTGATTCCGGCTAACATCGAGATGCGAAAGCAGAGATAGACTTAGCTGTGGTAAAACGTATAAGCCCATGTTGCGTATGTTCAGGCGACGCAGGCGTGGTGTATGCAAAAATACCTCTTTGAGATTAGTTGTTACCAATGGATTTTGGGATAAATCTAGGTTTGTTAGATTATTGAGGAACGTAAAAGTGTTATCAGGCAAAACAGTGATTTTGTTATGGGACAGATTTATGTCGTATAGAAATTGTGAGTTAATAAACATGCTCGAATCAAGATATTCCAAAGCATTTTGAGCGATTTGTATATTGCGTAATGTGAAGCCAACATCTGAAAATGCTGGTACAGGCCAAACAGATAATTGATTTTCCGTGATGTCCAAGTATTCTAGACGAGTATTCATGAAAACTTCGCGCGGCAATGCACGCAAACGATTTGAGTTTATACGCAATATGCGGAGCTTACGTAGGTTCGAAAATTGTTCCACTTGCAGTTGGTCTAAGTTGTTATAGCTTAGGTCTAGTTCTTGTAGACTGTTTAAGCCTTGAAAACTCCGACGACGTAGCGATGTAATATTATTATGTGACAAGTTAAGAATTTCCAGGAACTCCAAGTCACCGAACGCATGATTACCGAGGGTGGCAAGATTATTGTGTGCTAGATTTAGAAAACGTAACGTATTCGCAAGATTGGAAAAACTGTCCGGTTTATTAATTTGGTTACGGCTTATATCCAAATTGTATATATACATATAGGAGCTGAGTTCATCGTCAAAGTGCGAGAGATGGTTGTATGATATATTTAGTTTAAGTGGGGTTGTTGTGTTGGATACAAAGTGAAACATTTTCAAAGAAAGGGAGCACAAGCTATTGTGCATCAAATCTAAGGATGCCAAATTGGGCAATATCGTAAAGGCGCCCAAAGATATATTGCTCAGTCGATTGTAAGATAGATCAATATGTCGAAGGAATTCTAAATTGTAAAATGCATGTTTCTCCAACAATTTCAACTTATTAGACTGTAAGTTCAAAGTTTGCAAATCACCTAGGTTGTAAAAAGTTTTCGGTGTTATGCGCTCTATTGAATTATATGAAAGATCAATTTCCACAAGATGGTTGTGTACTTCGGGTAGAAATAATCCAGTTGGCAATTTTTTCAGTTGATTGAATCCCAAATTAATATAACTAAGCTCGCGCATATTCACAAAAGACTCATTCGAAATTGTTTTGAGATTGTTGTTATCCAAGCCCAGCCACATCAGTTGTGAAAGTGGATGCAGTGCATCTAAAGGATCAATAGAATCCAGGCTACGTGCAGGAAAAACTGCAAACGAAAGTTCCAAAATTTTTAAAGTACGCGAAACATTTTCAAAAACCATTGGATGATGTATAGTTATGTCATTGAAACTTAAACTTATTTCCTGTATTTGCTCAAGTCCATAAAATGAACCTAAGTGGAGATTAGTGATTTTATTGTTTCGTAACAAAATTGTCTGTAAGTTCGCGCCCCAACCATCTACAGCGAAAATTCCTTCAGGTATATCTGCAATTATATTATAGCCCATATTTATATAGGATAACTCTGTATAATTCTTTAGGCCCAGTACAGGTATCATGCTAAAGTTATTACCGCTCAAACTGAGTACACGTAAACTATCGGTGTATTCTGGCAAGTTAGTTAGCTGACAAATGTTGTTTGATGTTAAGTACAAATATTTTAATTTATTAAGTGAGCGTATCGCGCCTGGCACAGCATTTAAATTGTTACGTTCTAAGTCTAGATACTCTAAAGTATCTGCAATACCTTCGAAGGCACTCAAGTGTATGCGCTCGATGAGGTTGAAGGCCAGTACCAAGTGCCGAATGCTGGTGCCCCGAAATACTGCTGGCGGCAGTTGCTTTATGAAATTCTTTTCTAAATTTAACGCACGTACATGCACATCGGAATAGTTGTTTTGAAACCAATCCGTTTCCATGCTTTCAATGAGATTTTGTCCCAAATCGAGTTTCTCGAGATGCATACGCAGCAAACGCAATTCCTTTGTATGTACGCCTTTCAGCAAATTATCACGTAAACTTATTATACGCAAGTCATGCAGATGCTCGAACAGTTGCTGTGGAAATGTTGCCAACAAATTGCTAGACAAATCAATTGTGACTAAGGAACGTGGCAGGAAATTTGGTGTTATGTGGTAAATACGATTGTTTGATAAATCTAGCCATAGCAGCTTTTGCAGCTTGTTAAAAGGCTTACTGCCGACATGATTGTGCGATGAGTGCATGTTGGTTGAGGAGGCGGCTAATCCTGCATGCATGTTCCTTGACGTATCGTCACGGGATTGTATTGTCTGTATAGCAGCTAGGCTCGATGGATGTGCACCACCATTGCCGCCATTGCTGAACTCATGGAGTGCGGTTGGCGATAATTCTGTTATATCATTTCCGGATAAATGCAGAGATCTTAGTGTATCAAAGAGAGCTTCCCAATTTCCATCTAAGGTCGTAATATGATTCCTGAAATTATAATTTTTCACAAGTGTTTAAAAATATAAAATACAAGGACAAACAGAAAAGTTTTAAAATTTTATAACTGTACATTTTATTTATACAGAAATTTATTTTTTAGATCTTTTTATTACATTCATTTCATAATTAAATAGTGTATTGGTTTTTTTGTAATATATCAATAATATTTTGTATCTTTCTTACTTAAGGATACAAACAATACACATGCATTAAGTACATATATATTTACGAGTATATTTTTTTTATTAAAACACAAAAAAAAATTAATGATATGTCCAATAAAAGTTTTGTTAATGAACACTAAAATTCGCTTAAATATTTTAGTGATCTTCACACAAACACTAAGATTAGTTAAAATATCTTACTAATCTCTACCTAAACACTAAAAAGTTCACTATATTCTTGAAAATATTGTTATAAAATTTAGTATGTTAGTGAAAGGAACATTAACGAGAACAATAAAAATTTTATATTAAATTTTGGCAACAAAATGTACTTTTATTGTTTTGGACATATCGATTTTATTTTAAGTGTACAGTTTTGTTTTTTGCAAATGAACACTACACAGTGTACTGTTAATTTTCGTTTACTAATTTTAATATTAAGAAGGATCAATTTTTTGAAAGTATTTTTAATATAAATTAAAAATTAAAAATATTATAAATATTATACGTATTAATATAAACATTAATACGTTTTCATTTTTCATAGGTTCTCTAAACATGCCTTTTTCCAACTCCATTTATATTAAGTTGGCTTGTATCTTCTTTTAGCTATTATTTATTTATAATTAGAAAAAACTAAAATAAAGACTGCTCAGAAAATCTATTCTAACTATGTTTTTTATGATAAGTTTCATATTATTTAGAAAGTATTTATATGGATGACTATACACACCTTTGCGCCACTAATCTCGTTAATGAGTGTAGTTTCTGTAAAGCTTCCAGTGGTATGTGTTGCATTTTATTTCCCGATATATCCAATGTCATTAGTGAATGCGTCATTGTGCTGCAATGATTAAGAATTCATGTATTAAGACTTTTTTATTAAAGATAATGCATTTATATTATGAAATAAAAGTAAATTCCATGAATGTTATTTAGATATTTTGCAATTTGTTCTTTATTATTTTTTATAATAATTTTTTTTATTATGTTTTTTTTTGTTCTTTATTAGCATATACGTGAACACAGTAGATATAAAAGTCTTTCCAATTAAATATATATTATACAAACATTTATTTATTTAACAATAACTTTATTTATTAGAACATATTACTCTCCAAAGTTCACTTATATTGCCAGATCTCTTCCAATGCCCAACGTTCCGAAGTATGATATGCCATTTTTTCTGATACTTTACTTTTCAACAATTTTATTTTCTAAAACTAGCTATGGCTTTGGTTCCTTGGAACATGATTGAGTTACACTGTCCTTCACCAATTTACTCAGGAGATTTTCAGGGAGCTTTTGTATATGTAGTTAGTTTTACTAAGATTATTTTTTAAGATTATAACTATAAGTACTTGCATTAAAAATGAAGAAGAACTTAATTATTACCAAAGCTTATTTTCGAATGAATAGTGTTTGATATTTAACAAAATTTTTCATTTAAGCAACGATTGGTTCAATTATTATTTGTACATTTCCACAAAACTCAAAAGTTGGGCCAAAGTTGTGGATCTAAAATAAACCACAGTTTTTCTGCGCTCTAACGATTGTTCCATTAATTTTGACGTGACCTATGATTTTGAAAAGATTTGAAGCTAATGTATAAGATAGAATTTTTGAAGAGAATCTAAGCATTTAGAGTAATCTACAAACTAAGTGATAGTGATTGATAGAAACTGGTCCAGGATTCGTAAATATAATATAAATATAATTGCAATATATTTATATATTTTATACCAGTTAAATTTAGAAAAAGATTTAAAAAAATATGGATATAGTCAATATTTTCGAGTGGTCACATCTCAATCACTTTAGTTTAAGTGCTACCAAATAACCAAATTATGACGGAAGATGCCATATTTCTTGTTAGAAAATATTATTATTCAAATAGAGAAGTAGTAGTGAATCACAACAACAAAATTTATTAATTATTATTACATTAATTTTGAATCAAATTTTCAAGTTCATAATAAAATATTTAAATTATATTTATTCGGAACCAGGCTCTTCAGTAACGAAGCTCCACTGAAGTAAACAATTTTTAAAAATCTATTTAATATATCGATTTTCTTCTAATATCAATAATTAAATACAAATAATAATAAGTCATATTATTTTAAATATAGGTATTTTGAAAAGTTGTGAATCACAACAACAAAATTTTATTATTTATTAATTAATGGAATTTTCGTCTGGCCATACAGCTTTTTTGTGTACATTGTTATTGAGTACTTGTAATAAATGAAGTAAACACAGTAATCCCCACTATAACGCGGTAGATTGGTTCCACGTCATACGAAAATGTATATAGGGGTTATATAGGGGTATTACCGTATACCCCGTACACGAAGGTAAATATGAACTGTACAAATCCCCGCGTTATATGGGAGAATGCCCGTGTTATATGGGGGATTGAAGTCGTGTAATACGAACGAAAATGCGTTATAAGGGTACATCGTTATAGGGAGGATAACTGTAATGTCTAAGCTTTTGTTATTTAAAAAAACTTGGCTTAATAAAATAAAATTTTTAATGGGTAAAAAAGCTAAACTGATTCATATATATATAATATACAACCGACTGCTACCAACACTGGTTTTATTGCATGTCCTAGGACTCACACATTAACTCGGTACAAGTACTTTATGAAAAAGTATATATTAACCAAATTTCTGTTTTAAGCGGTTTTCCATGCTAATATAATGCATTGTTAACTGCTTTAATTTTCTCAGCAAATTATTCTCAAACTTTCTGATATTTAGAAATGTCACGCGTTAGTGGGTATGATCCATTCTGCAAAACTGCTGCGTTACTTGGGGTGTTATTTTCCTTTTTTGTGGTGAACCAACATAGCAGGCAAATAACATAGCTCTTTCAGTGCCCGTCACTTTTCACTAATTCTCCTATGTCTACGCTCGTGCACATTTTTAAACATTTCCTGTTAAAAAAATTAAACAATAAAAAAATTACCAAAAATAAAAAAATCTTTTAAAAATGCTGACTATGACGGTTTGAAAGTAACTCGAAGGACTTTCATCCTTTGCGTTTGCTCACATTAATATACAAGCAACATATATTTTCGTACGTACACAGTACCAGCATTAGTCCCACTGATGCAAGGGGCAAAGCGACATGTCATCATATACTTTGATGATGTGTCACCTTTTTTGTCTGCGGTGTCCTCCTAAGTTTTTTTGGTATTTTGGTGGGTTTTTTCAATGCTTTTTAGTGGTTGTGTGTGGTATTATACCATAACTCTACTCAGGGGCATTTTTTATATAAAATTTTTTTCCTCTGCACTTCTGTTTTTACCTCTTTTATTGTGGCAGTGCACGTCGCGGCTTTTATTGCGTGTATTTGACGTTGGAAATTTAGAGAACCAAAAAATTGCTACATCCATTGTTGAAATCCAAAACGTACCGAATGACTGTTTACTTTCGTGTGAACATATTCGTCCATGTATAATCACAAATGCAAGTATCTTCCACATGTACAACCTTTATTAGCTGAGTTAGTTATTTATTTGTTTAAAAAAAAAACCTATTTGGACGTGAATGGCACTGCTTTCGGTTCTTGAGCAAAAACTATGGGTAAGATGGTTATTTTCGGTACTTAGTTCGCAGTAAATTTAAATGAATTTCTTTTTTCTATAAAAAAAATAAGCCTTTAAGTTTTTAAAATTATTTTTACTATTTGGTAATTACTTTGAATAATTATATAGTTTCTCATTGATTAAGTTGTTTATGTATGAATGTAGGACATCATTTAAAGATAACATACCTATAACATCCATATAATTAAATAAATAATAGATTTCAATTAATAAATTAAATTAAATTAATAAAAAATGGAGTTTCTGTTGGGCAACTTATATGCTTAACTCAGATCTTGAATATAAAGTTAAACTATTTCATATTAAAATATGATATGAAAACTTTAAGACTATTGTGGTGATGGCCTAATTAATGTACGCTGTCGTATATAAATCCAAACTCATTGGGTATCCACAGCCGAAAATGTGCAATAGACTGCTTTGATCTGTGACTAAAAAACACCAGCATTACTATACACCTATTCGATTAGTTAGCGAACTATAAAATCTCCATGTTGCAAAACTCTCATTCCTGCGTTGGCTTGTATGAATAAAGTCGTACTCGTTTATATGCTTGGTCATAAGAAACTCCACGTTAACGAAAACCGGGTATCTGAAAAGTTTGCGAAGGAATATTCCCTAACTGCATTCACATGACATAAACATTTATGTGGGATATGTTCTTATTAAACTGTTTCAGTTTTGAGTTTTGAAACATCAAGAAGAAATTTATTTTAGTCAATATTAAAAATTTACACAGTTTCTCAGTTAATAACGAATTAAAGTCAGATTTAAAATTAATTTCCTAATTAAACGTATTGGTGTTTACCACCATCTTTCAAAAATGGCTTTAAAAGACATAAATTTCAGCGTGTTTTGTGGTATACAGAGCGAATCCTTCGACTATATTATCTAGTTATATTTCCGATATATCTGATATATTTTTCTTTTTTTTTATCTATTATGTATATTTTGTTTTTAATTTTTTGAGTTATGTCGAAAATTCTTCAAAGTCCTGATAAAGGTAAA
>NC_051848.1:67772983-67785410 GCF_002237135.1 Teleopsis dalmanni | reverse complement strand
CTATGCAACTGCCCAGCGGCGACAAGACGTA
The DNA here is from genome assembly GCF_002237135.1 of Teleopsis dalmanni. Classification (NCBI taxonomy): domain Eukaryota; kingdom Metazoa; phylum Arthropoda; class Insecta; order Diptera; family Diopsidae; genus Teleopsis; species Teleopsis dalmanni. Next base: position 67,785,379 of record NC_051848.1, on the reverse strand, counting down.
AACTTGACTACCTTGGAAGCGGGAACTTAGTCCCAAATTAAATTGGTGAAATTAAATCCAGAGCAATTATGAGAATTATAAATAGTCTACAATTACTCAAGTTGGGTCTTTAGGCGCACAATAGAACTTTTACGTCGGAGTGCATTCATAGCCTATTATTTAATAATAATTGTTACAAGAGATTCATACGAGAACATCGTTCTCAAAATGCACAAAAAAGGTAGTATATATTATTATTAATAATAAAACTGAAAGTACCATATACTGTCACTCAGATGGTCAATTGTGTTAAACTCAGACGCTCCAAACAGCATTAAAATAGAAAAATTTGTCTGCTAAGTAATGAGTATAGTATGTCATTACATTACATACATAACGGATCCTAAAATTGTTTCCTTTTTTTATATATAAAAAACATTGTTAATGGTCTGTGTTGTGCACGGAAAAACGATGTGATAATTATCATATGAGCATGACTAAATGAAGATTTAGATACGACGATCTCTTCTATGATGTGATATTTATGAACACGTGGGAACGGTTCAAATTAACAGGACTTCAGAAAATCAATATCCAGAGCACTGCCACCTTACAAAAAATAGTTTCTAATATTCAACATGCATATATAGATATATATAGACTGTGAACGCAACTGGGGAAAAGTTCTTGAGTATCAAAAATCTTTTGATATACAAATTGTTGAGAATGTGTTGTAAGAAATACTATCACTATTTTTCAATTTTCACTGCATAGAAGAAATGTGATTCCATAAGTTTATAAATTATTATACCATATATAAAGAATAGTGATTTTTATATATGTTTATATACAGAATACTATGAGTGCTTGCAGCTGTAGATACATATATATTAAAGGTACGTATATATATTTTATTCATAAGACAACAAATAATTACAAATAATAAGATAGAATATTAAACTATAGCAACTAAGGCGTAAGGTACAGTATATATAAAGCGAGAAATCATTAAATAACTATAGGAAAGCTTTGTGGATTTATATATCGCTTCATAAATGTAGAAAAAAATCACTCTGTATTAATACAAAGCACTTCTATACAAAATTTTGAAAATAAATTCAAATTTCTTTTTTTAGTACTACAAGCCAACACTTTAGTTGTTATTTATTTAAATTCATTTTTTGCCTGCACTTTGGCTGTTGTGTATTTTAATATACATATTCCAGTAACGTTAAGTACTGTCTGCGAACGTTATTGATGTGAAAATTTACCGTTAAAAATAAATATTGATATTTTCAAACGATGACGCAATGTTGTGACGACATTTTCCATGCATGACCTACTCACCTTTAGAGATAGCGTTGCTTTAAGGATAGTTGTAATAGTAACATACAATAAATATATAATATATTAACTTAAATCTATGACCACAAAAATATGGACTAAGGCATGATATTTGAATCTTATAGAAGACAATAAGAACACTATGACAAACATCATCAAAAGCATGTAGGCATAATGCAGGAATATTTCAAGAATTAGGTCAGGTTAGTTTACTGAGGCCGTCCGAAGACTCACTTAGACCATGAGATCCATTGTGATACCCTAAAGAATTTGATACCTGTCCCTATAACCATTTGATACTGGCCACAAAGCCATTGACACGAGCTATGGAAACAGAATCTAGCTCTCTTAGTGAATTGAAAAAGTGTGACCCTAAGTAGAGGAGTCTATGTTTTGCGAAAACAGGACACCGTAGCAGAAAGTGTATTGGTGATTCCTCTTCATCATCCTCCATGCAATGTTTACAATGTAAGAAGGTCCTGATATTGAGCCTCACGGCATGTCCTCCCAACGGACAGTGTCCCGTAATTATTCCCACTATTTTGGATATATTTGCTCGGGATAGGTTGACTAATACCCCCGATCTATTCTTACTAAATTCTGGCCAAAAATGCAATTGGTCACTGTTGACCAACTTCTTTTAAACATTTGGTATGTCCATAGGTTTATTCTTTTAAGAATTTCAAAAGAGGAAAAAAAGTTATAGGAGATAATATTTTGGATTATAAATCAATTTGAAGAAATATCTTTTTTCAAATTCTTCAAAATCAAATCAGAATTATTTCAGATTATCTGAAGAAAACTTTTCTCTTTGTAGTAATAATTGGAACAATTGGACAATTGGGATAATTAAGAAATATTTCTAGGACTGAAGTAAATTTATTTGATTTCAATCTAATCAGTTTTAGCTATCGACTACTTTTGTATACGTTGCATGTATTTCGTAAAAAATCAATTTAAATTTAAACGCATAATGTAAATAAAACAAAACAAATCGTAAGAAAAAAAAATTAAAAAAAAAATTCACTTGCTGTGTGAACGGGTTTTAGCGAAGGGAGTTGAACGAAACTCAAAATCAAAACTATACAAATTTTCAAATTTTATTAAAAATAATTTTCTTAAGAATTTTCGGTTAATTTCCAAATAATTTTGACATGAAGCTTCTCATCACTTAACTACACTTTCTTCGTTCCAATGTAATTTTTTTAAATTTTGATTAAAAACAAACACTCGCTGGTTTAGTCTAATATTACTTCGAATTGTTTGGTTTTATTTTAATCTATGACTATGTACTGCCACTAAGAGCAAAACAATTACAGGTCCATTTAAGCCCCATCTCAAAACAAATTAAATATATTAAAACAAATACACTTTATTACATTTGTCGTTATCCTTTTATAAACACAATTCTGAATCCGAAAATGGTAGAACTAGCACTTTTGTGCTTTATTGTGATACTTTAGTATTATTATTATTTAGTATTTTTTTTTATTATGTCGCACGTAATTGTAATTATATAACAATTAATTACATTGTTATTATCATTGTTATTATTATATATATTTAATGCACCATATGTATATCATATGCCGGCATGCTTAGACATAGATGAATTTCAGGTAGGATGGTAGATACTATAAATATTTTGATATGTACAGCTAGTTGTAATTTATCTGATTGTATGGCCTCTTTAATATATAGTAATATATGTGAAGAGGGATTATGTTGTTAGATGGTATATGGTTTATGTTGGAAAGGATCGATGTGCTTGACAGAGGATTCTTGAATAGTGGTTTCACCATGAAAATGAATTGTCTGTGGAATTTTTTGGTAGTTCTTTAGCATATTTTTTATATATTCAGTAACAAGAGCTTAACATTAGGGAATTTTTTAGACAGTTTTTATATATGTAGTAATAGGTGATGCGGGAACTTAGATGAGATATAGGCTGTGTTGGAAAGAATCGTGTATTCTTTTGACAAGAGTGCGCCAATAGAACAACTTCTGGTTGCTTAGGAATAACAGTAAACATATGACAAGTAAAAAATTTAATTTTTCTTTTAAGCTTTATTCATGATAACAGAAAAAAATAGTAAAATAAGAAGGATAGAAAGAGAGCGGCTAATTGCTCAAATATTTTTGATAGCTCCAGCTCTACAGAAGGCAATACGAAATCGTCAATAAATTCGTTTATATAATTTTTGAACTTCTAATATCACTAGTTAATGCTAAATAAGCAATACTTAAGACTGTTTTATTTTTCTAACAATTGCCTTATAACTTTTAGCTTTTATTATAACGATTCTATTTTGTATTAATTCATGTATTGCATTTATTAAGGAATATAATAGAGAAATTCTATTCTTATAATTATAATAATTAACAAATGACTTCTTTACAATTACAATATCAGTCAGTCATTTTCACAAATATTATTAAAAATATTAATTTTTTAAAATATTTAAATTTACTCATTAACACACACAATAGTTATAAATAATAAACAAACTCCTTTATCAACTGACTGGAATTTTCCGGTTTTTTCCAAAAATCATTCACAATAGATCAGTGTTAAGATTTGGCTCCATTGTAATGCGAATGGCTTATTCGTTAAGCAGTTTCAGGAAAGTGGGCTTATTTTTACGAATTTCGTTTTTGCACTGCATATTAATATTCAAGCGACATATGTTCTATTGGATCATTCATGTCAAAAGAATGCACCTAATATTGCAATAATGTGTATTAATGGTAGTTAATAGCTCGACAATAACTTGATAGATGTTTTCAAGTTTTAAAAACGTCTATGATTTGCGGTTTGTTCGCATCAACCTGATTCATAGTGGTGTAAAATAGTGTTGTGAAGCCAAATCGTACGATCTTGGTGGTCAACTTACATAACCAAATCAAGAGAGAACATTGTATGTTATATATTCATATCTTAAATCTCACATCAAAAATGTTTGGACTGTAACATTCAGAATTCAGTATTTTCAAAATGGTGCGGGCAGACCATATCTCTACAACAAATATCATATTATACAGTGATATTTTGTTGATTCTACAATTTTCTGACAATTAATTGTGAAGTCACATTACTCCAGATGCAACCATTTTTCTGTTGACATAACCACGAAGCGAAAAGCGATCATTGAAGAAGAATCGATACGAAATGTTGTCATGTTGTCATGCAGACACTGTTCGAATACCTAATCAGCGTATGTTCCATGCATTGTATGATCCATACCATGCATTGTATATAATAAATCTTACAGCGTGTAAATCTGATGTAAGATATATCATTATGAAACGTTAAAACTTAAATTTTATACATTATGTCTTAGGTTACAATTCTCTTTGTTATACCTTAATTACTGTTGTCAGATAAGGATCAAGAAATAAATAACCCTTTATTAATACCTTATATTGTAATATCAGAACCACAACAGAAGTAGTCCTTTAACTTTTTGAACATGATTTGTGTACTTAAGTCTTTGCTAATAAAAGTATATATGTGTAGAAACTTAACTAAATAAATAAAAACGTGGGTAAAAGTGAGTTAATTTTTAAATTTATTAACATTAATTTTTTTTTTATTATTAAATTGTTATTGATCCTACTAACTTTGGTTATTGCCGTCTTCATATGATAGATTCCTAATAAATTTACAAACAAGAAAAATAAACAAAATATTATAATCAAGTAAGTTCTTGAGCTATTGATTATAAATAAAATTTTTTTTGGATTTGAAAATGGTCTAAGAGTGGGGAACCTTTATAATTCGAAATAAATTTCTTGTCATAGGACAAAAATAACTTTTAATTTAAAAATAAATAAAAGCTATATTATTTATTCTTGCCTGTGAGTCTGCATAACTAAGTAACATAAAGTACAGAATATTTTTATTCTGATTGAACATACATATTTTTTAATTCTGTTTGACTTACATTGACTATTGTAAAGTCATTTTCCTATGCTAACCAATTTAATTAAATATATTCAAATAGTTTAAAATTGTATTTCTTTCGTTGGCACTTCAACTTCATATGAATGATATAATCGATAAGGAGCATTGAAATTAATTTTAAATTTTACGCTTAATTTTCGCTTTAATTTTACTGGAATTTTCCGGTTTTTTCCAAAAATCATTCACAATAGATCAGTGTTAAGATTTGGCTCCATTGTAATGCGAATGGCTTATTCGTTAAGCAGTTTCAGGAAAGTGGGCTTATTTTTACGAATTTCGTTTTTGCACTGCATATTAATATTCAAGCGACATATGTTCTATTGGATCATTCATGTCAAAAGAATGCACCTAATATTGCAATAATGTGTATTAATGGTAGTTAATAGCTCGACAATAACTTGATAGATGTTTTCAAGTTTTAAAAACGTCTATGATTTGCGGTTTGTTCGCATCAACCTGATTCATAGTGGTGTAAAATAGTGTTGTGAAGCCAAATCGTACGATCTTGGTGGTCAACTTACATAACCAAATCAAGAGAGAACATTGTATGTTATATATTCATATCTTAAATCTCACATCAAAAATGTTTGGACTGTAACATTCAGAATTCAGTATTTTCAAAATGGTGCGGGCAGACCATATCTCTACAACAAATATCATATTATACAGTGATATTTTGTTGATTCTACAATTTTCTGACAATTAATTGTGAAGTCACATTACTCCAGATGCAACCATTTTTCTGTTGACATAACCACGAAGCGAAAAGCGATCATTGAAGAAGAATCGATACGAAATGTTGTCATGTTGTCATGCAGACACTGTTCGAATACCTAATCAGCGTATGTTCCATGCATTGTATGATCCATACCATGCATTGTATATAATAAATCTTACAGCGTGTAAATCTGATGTAAGATATATCATTATGAAACGTTAAAACTTAAATTTTATACATTATGTCTTAGGTTACAATTCTCTTTGTTATACCTTAATTACTGTTGTCAGATAAGGATCAAGAAATAAATAACCCTTTATTAATACCTTATATTGTAATATCAGAACCACAACAGAAGTAGTCCTTTAACTTTTTGAACATGATTTGTGTACTTAAGTCTTTGCTAATAAAAGTATATATGTGTAGAAACTTAACTAAATAAATAAAAACGTGGGTAAAAGTGAGTTAATTTTTAAATTTATTAACATTAATTTTTTTTTTATTATTAAATTGTTATTGATCCTACTAACTTTGGTTATTGCCGTCTTCATATGATAGATTCCTAATAAATTTACAAACAAGAAAAATAAACAAAATATTATAATCAAGTAAGTTCTTGAGCTATTGATTATAAATAAAATTTTTTTTGGATTTGAAAATGGTCTAAGAGTGGGGAACCTTTATAATTCGAAATAAATTTCTTGTCATAGGACAAAAATAACTTTTAATTTAAAAATAAATAAAAGCTATATTATTTATTCTTGCCTGTGAGTCTGCATAACTAAGTAACATAAAGTACAGAATATTTTTATTCTGATTGAACATACATATTTTTTAATTCTGTTTGACTTACATTGACTATTGTAAAGTCATTTTCCTATGCTAACCAATTTAATTAAATATATTCAAATAGTTTAAAATTGTATTTCTTTCGTTGGCACTTCAACTTCATATGAATGATATAATCGATAAGGAGCATTGAAATTAATTTTAAATTTTACGCTTAAAAATAAAGATTTTGTGGTCCACATACAAGTACAGCATCTCAGGCAGACGGATAAAATCGGAACGAAATGTGCAACTTACATATATAATTTGTTTAATTTGTAGCACATGAAAATTGCAAATAAAATCATCATCGAGCAATGCGAATGTCGGTTGCAGTTGAAATAAATTGAAATCCAATCAAGTGTTAAAACCAAGAAAAAATTACGAATTTTTCTACATCCACAAATGTTTGTTTGGTTTAATGTGTTTCGGATGTGAGTCCGGATGTTCGCACACATGCGAGTTGTGTTCCTATTTATTACATTCTGGCAACATCCCAATGAATATGCAATATTTTCTGCATCACCAATGAAGCAAAATGTTGCAAACCCATAAACGAGAACATGAAAAATAAATAAAAGGAATGAAATCATTTTCTAATATTCCGCAAAATCTTCTGCTCTGGCGAATCTAAAAAGTATTTAGCATTGGATAGAGCATGCCAAATCCATGTTTCTTATATAGTATAAAAAGAATTCAAAACAATCCTTCAAGATAATTTATTTTAGAAAAAAGTATAAAAACTTATTTAAGGAAGAAATAAAAAATAAAATGCAAAATATATTTTACTTCCATATACCAACATTTGAACTACCTAACGATATATCAAAACTACCCACATACTCGTATTTTTATTTTTTTTTTTTTTGTGGTGAGGAGATGGAATGCTTTATGCACCGTCAAACCGACCATCGTCGAAATGGTATGTCCGACTCAATAACATTAATATGTAGTATACGGACTAAAACACCCTCTCCTTAGCAAGACTTATTCCCCCTCGGAACCACTTTCGCATTACTTTGAGGAGGGTCTCTTTTATGTTGGCATTTCAAGCCACGCTCTCTTGATTTTCGATCTGCGGCCAGATCATCACTTTTCACCGCATTTCCTTGGTGTCCACTCTATTTAATATATTTCTTATTCTAGTTTCTGGTTCTCATTTCTAGGTCTAATTTTTTCGTTTTGAGAACTTCGATTACATATGACTCTATCGTTCGCCAACTCTCTAGGTTCGCTTTCATCTTTTCCACTATATTTTCGGGATTTATAGGTCCAATCTACGCTATTATCTCTTCTCTATTTGTGAGCCACCTATTACAGTAAAAGAAGGTGTACTCTATGTCGTCACAGTCTCCATCGCCATAAATGCAGCCGGCAAATCCATTTTTCGCATGCGGTACAGGTACTTACAAAAGTATCCATGTCCGATCAGCATCTGAGTGAGATAGTAATTTGTCTCTTCCGATTTTCGTTAGAGCCAAGTGATTATATTTGGTATCAATCTAGCTGTCCATCTTCCTTTCGTGCTATTGTTCCATCTTTGTTGCCACATTTCGATGGTTTGTCCCATCGCACATACTCGTATAACAGTATACGAAGTGCAGAAGTAAAAACCACTTCATCACAAGGGATTAATTTTTTTATTCAATTAGTAATACTTGACACGGATCACTGAAATTATAGAGAGCATAAAGTGCAACATTGACATACATTAAATTCATGAAGGCAGCATAAAAGATTTTTAGGTTTCTCGATCTCTTTGATCTCTCTACACTGAAATACTCTGTATTCAAGAAGGGAAGACAAAAAAACTCCAGAATCTCTCAAAATAAATATAATACTGCCATCAGACAACAGCGATGATTACGGATGTGAATAAGATCTCATAATAAAATTAAAACGTGCGCTAAGAGCACAAAAAATAAGAGTTAGGGAAGAAAATATGTTGCCACACTTTTTCCAAAGGAGCATTCAAACGCAACGCCTTTATGAAAAATGTTATCTCCAACTGCTTTGATCAATATTGTGATCTACTCACATAATAAGTCGCACTACACATATTAACAACATACTATAATTTCGAATTTTAGATACGATCCTGTGGATCAATTTACATGTGATTTAAAAATGAGTGAATTTATGGGTCGCATATTTAAAAGTTGTCGGGTACTGCTTCAAAAGTTGTTGGTTAGTCCAATGGTTTCCATAGCCGCATAAAAAGTAATCGATAAGCGTTAGATCGCATGAAAGTTGGGGTCAGTTAGCCAGTTAACAGAACTACTTCTGGAAATAAATTTGACACCAAAATGTGAAATTGACTTCGCAATAAATCGATTGTTAAGCGCGCTGTATGGCAAATTGCCGACTTGTTAGAAGCAAATTAGTTCCTGAAAATTAAAGTTCTATTGAAATTGTATTATTTTAATACATTGGCAACCCCTCTTTTATATTCAACAGCTCTAACTCTTTTTTCTTTTTAATTTAAATTTAAGTTAATAAATATGTTTTATTACAACAAGTTCCTTCCTCATTTCAGAAGAAAAAAGGCCCGATGATGCCAGCAGATTGAAAACCGTACCAAACACTTTTAATAAATGAAACGGTGATTCGTTAACGGCTTGAGAATTATCTTCGCTTCATATACGTCAATTTTGCTTATGGACGAAGCCATTTCATCACTAAACAGAGTAAATTTCAATAAATTGGAAGCGTGGTCCTAGCGTTAAACAATTTATGATGAATTGTCCAACCTTAGCAAAAATGTCAACACAGTTCTCATTCTCAGCTGTAAAGTTATATCGATATCGATCGTTTTCATGCAGCTAAAACAACACCCTATATATGAAAACTAAACATAAATGCTATAGATTTGACAACCAGTTTGGATCGAGAAACAATTTATTTAACTTACAACTGAAGCCGCCGATATTGAAAAGGAAACTGACATCTTATCAGCATCGAGAACACTGGCACACGTGACGCAAATTGTGTTCCAAAATGTTTTTAGATTTAATAATAATATCCAATAAAATTTTAAAATTGATTAGATGCACTTGTGTCGATCAGTAGTTTGGGTCCAAGTTTCAAAAATATCTCATCCTATAGCTATTACCAAATATCTGTTGACTGTTAATACTTCACAATATTATATTTACGGCATATTTTATAATCGAAAAAAAATCCTCAATTTGGTTGTTATAGACTTCGAATGATCCAACATCCACAATTCGAATAAAGTCGTGAATAAAATTTCTGTGCAATGTAGTAGTAAAACAAAAAAAGCCAATTTTAAATGAATACTTCAAGGAACTTCTACAATGGAAAATTTTAAACAAAAGAACAGACAATGCTTTAAATCTTAAAGGCCAAACATCTCTTATTGAAGCTCATCAGTCCTCCAGAAAAAAAACATGAGAAAGGGATAACTAAGGAACTGTTTATACTTATAGGTAAACAGGTGGGCCTTATACTATGGCTTTATATATTTATAGCTTTATATTTATTGTTACTTGTCCAGAACTGAAGGTAGGTATATAAATTTTCACATTTTTTTAATGTTTTTACTCTTCCCTGATGAATAATTACAAAGTCGAATTTACTATGCAAAGTGAACTTAATGTCATTATACTACATGAAGTTATACATTCGCACTCCTCAATGCCTTCACTACAGTGCTTGGCTTCTTCCGGACCCTCATCACTGTATGATATATTGACTATAACGTAGGCACTTAACCCGAGAGTCATTGAAAACTGCTTTATTGTTTGAACCATTTGACAAAGTTTTTTCCAATCCTCTGCAGACACCTCCGTTGTGTATTATTCGAAATTGGTCGCTTTACGTTCCTATAATGATATCCGTATAAACCTGCGACCATTTGTTCCGAAGTACTTCTATATTGGATTTGGATTTGGTTAATCTTAAAACCAAACAGACCCATACAGTCGACTGCTGTTTACGTTCCGGCTCCTACGAGTACGCACATATCCATGATTCGTCTGCTTTTACAATCTTATACTCGTATAAGTCTTTTGAAGCACCGCCATTGTACTTCTTGAGCATTTGTGCACATGTGTGCACCAATTAAAATGAGCGTCATTTTCAAATTTTGTCAAATGATGGAGGATAGCATCTAACGAGAATAAATCTATCTCACAGCTAAATGATCGTGCAATACTCGTATTTTATATGTGCTGGTGTAACTAATGCCTTGGGTTCCCTTAATCTCACAGTATGTTGCATTACGATGTTGTACTATCAGCTTTTGCACAGCATCAATGTTTTCTAGCACAACAACTGATTTTGGACGACCCACCAAATTAGAATTAGAATATGAATTAGAGACTAGTGAATACATGGTATTTTATTGTTCTTAATGGACACAAATGGTAAGGCCCATATAAAGTAGTGCGTCACGGGAACGTCAAAATCAAAATGGTTGTTGCTTTCAATGCAAATTAAAAAATTGAGAATGAGATTACAGAATAAATGTCGGCTTAATTCGTTCATGAGAACAGATGCTATCTGTGCCTGGTCCCTCAGTCAAAGAGGTGGTGTATGTATGTATGCATATATTTCCTTTAAAATTTCAGTACAACCAGAAAGTACAAAATTAATAGTAAAAATACGAAACTGCCAAATTCTTGTGAGTCTCTCCATAACATAGGCCTGAGACTTCTTGACGCTCGTAATGTGATGACCAACCGTGGCTTCATATGGATTACTCAAAGAATCTGTGACGTTCAATTTTTTTTGCAACTGCCGTTAGCGGTTATGACTTCTAAACAAGTTTCCGATAACGCAACTCTCTAAAGTACTGTTCCGAAGACGAACAAATTTGCATGTATTTGTAGTAATTTGCAAGATTACATCGCATACAAGGCATTTTTTAACTACATATGAATACATTTCTAGGGTCAAACAGTTTTCTAGATTGTAACATTTTGCAGTAATATTTTGAATTAGTTTTTATATTTAGATTTAGATCATTTAGATAATAGGGGTCTTACACTGAATATAATATATAATATAATATATGAAGTACATTGCTCTTATAATAAAGTCGTATCCTAAATAAATAGTAAACTGTTTTGACAATTTTTTTTTTTTGATTTCGAAAACCTCAAATTCCCGCCAACAGATACGTCGGTACTGTGTTATCAAGTCATAGAAAGAGTTTACATTTCTAGTTTGATATTATTATGGTGAAGCTATTTGAGCTAGCGCACTTGAGCACTCTCACTCTTTCTTAACTCGAGCTATTTTCAAAACCCCTCTTTATGCCTTGACTGGATGGATTATTGTTTATCACTTCATCAGACTAAGCAATAATTGACCTCAGACATTGAGTAAAAATATTATAGAGTGACAATGCCATAGAAATCAATTTTTGTTCTAGGTATCTACTACTGGGTACCCAAATCACTCAAATCTCTGCCGACGTCGCCTCAGTTGTTTTTGCTTCATACCAAAGAAGATTTTGCAATATTCTCTGCTTCATAGGTTCAAGAAATTTTTATATTTCTTTTTTGTGTTTTTTGTTTCTTTTGCTCTTTGAGGTGTT
>NC_051848.1:67720972-67772883 GCF_002237135.1 Teleopsis dalmanni | reverse complement strand
CTATTATCTATTTATCTACCATTCATTATCCATTATCTATTATCTATTCATTATTATTATCTATATCATATTATTATCATTATCTATTATCATTATCTCATTATTCTATATCTATTATAATCTATTATCTATTATCTTATACTATTTATTTCATTATGTATATTATCTATTATCTATTATCTATTATTATTTACTTTATCGTTTATCTATTATCTATTATCTATTATTATTATCTATACTATTATCATTATCTTACATTATCTCTATTAGTTATACTATTAATTCTCATTTGAGCTCTAATTATCTATTATCTATCTTTATCTATTATCCTATTAATCTTATTATCTACTAGGTAATCTATACTATATTTTATTCTATTATTATTATCTATTATCTATTTCTTCATCTTATTATCTATCTATCTTATTATCTTATGAATTCTATTTTCATTATCTATCTATTATTATATTTATCCATTATCTATTATCTATTATCTATTATCTATTATCTATTATCTATTATCTATTATCTATTATCTATTATCTATTATTTATTATCTATTATCTATTATCTATTATCTATTATCTATTATCTATTATTTATTATCTATTATCTATTATCTATTATCTATTATCTATTATCTATTATCTATTATCTATTATCTATTATCTATTATCTATTATCTATTATCTATTATCTATTATCTATTATCTATTATCTATTATCTATTATCTATTATCTATTATCTATTATCTATTATCTATTATCTATTATCTATTATCCATTATCTATTATCTATTATCTATTATCTATTATCTATTATCTGTTATCAATTATTAATTATTAATTATTTATTAATTATTATTTATTATCTATTATTAAATATCTATTATGTATTATCCATTATCTGTTATCTATTACATAGTATATTTTATATATACAATATAGAAAGCTGCAACTGTTCTCTGGTGGGTTTTGCCGCAGCCAATTGCTTTTCTGTTTTAAACATACTATATTGTTCTCTGTTCAGATGATAACCACAATTTCTATCCGCAATTTGCTTACGCAATAATAGTCTTCATTCTACAAAGTTTGATCTGTTTAATTTCTGTGGCACATGGCTTTTTATGCAAACCTGATTCATTAACTGAATGTGGTTATCATTTACGCGGGGTATTACTTGCTTACTTTAGCTTTTAAAAGCAGCAGTAAGTTCTCGAACTTTTTGAATTCCCTCTAGTATTTTATAATTTTTAAGAATTTTAAAAGGTTTTTGATGGAAAGTTGTTAGATGTAGATATGACAAACTAATGTAGATTAAAGAATAAATGATGATTTGAAATTAATTATGCAATATTTTGAATATTTTGTAACTTAGTAATAAATTTTTTTTAATTATATTTCAAATAAGTAATTAAGGGATACTAATAACAGACTTTCTCCGTTGTTCTTTTAAAGAGATTCAAACGAGCAATAAAACCTACTTGGGCAACCTCAAAAATATAAGCAAAACGTTTTGTATCTCAAAAGTGAAAATAAACTGCAAGTTTTACTTTTTTGCTGCTCGTAAAAAATATTCTATCTGGACTTTGAATTTTTAATGGCATATTGTGTTACCAGTTTTGCAGTTAATTTAATCGAAACTTGTTTAATGAAAGCGCAAATAGCGCAATTGTGTGCTTCTTTCAGGCCAACTTGTGTTAGTTACTAAATTACAGGTAAATTATTTAAAATTGTTATTTTGAAGAAAAGAAAATCTTAATTACTTCTTTATCGCATTAATAAAATTGAAAAAGAACAACAACCAACCATGAATAAACAGCAATTAAAATATCGTTTAATGTAAATATGCCTCGTTGCAAACTGAGTATTCCAATGCCGGTTTTTTCATCCAAGAGAAAAACGATTTCGAGTTAAAAAGCATTTGTGTATTAATTTCTTGAACTTTTAAACATAATTTAAGTAGTATTTCAAGATTTCTTTAATTATTTGCTTTGTATTTATTGTATTTGCAAAATGTTTCCTGCTTTCAGATACGCAATAGCCCACAAACTATTTTGTGAAGCTCACCTTTTTAAGACTAAGCACTTCAACCTGCTCATGTATGTATATCTGCCAAACGTTTAATTAATCGAACATCGAAATTTCTAATTTTCGTAAATTGTACGCACTGCCTACAATCCGGTGCCCCGGAAAGTTAGTGCCCGACTCGCATGGACTAAACCAATTCCCATCATTCCTATAGGCCTTGTCCTACCCCGGCACTACATTAGTATTACTTCAAGGTAGGGTCCCTATTAGTCATTTAAGACTTTCATCTGTGTGAGCTGCATCAAGGCCCCCCGCTACTGCTGCAGATGATTAACCTTGCATTTTGTCTTGCTGTGACAAATCTGCTTACTCCAGCTGTCTTCTGTCAAGGTCTACTTTTTTCAATCTCAGAATCTTTTCAGCAAACATAAACGTTCCCAGTTAGTTTTGTTTTCGGTTATTTTTTCTGTTACCGTTCTTGGAGAGAAAACACCAACTTGCACTGCTGGTGCTTCTCGTTCAGGCAACCAGTTATTGCACGCAAAGAATATGTGTTCTGTGGTATCATCCTCAGCTCTGCAATATATGAAATTTGTTGACTCTACTTTGCACATGCGGTAGAGGTAGCTGTTAAAATATCCATATCCAGACAGGAACTGAGTAAGATAGTAGTTAACCTCACCGAAGACACTTGCTAGCCAGCTTTTTAGCTCTGGTATTAGTAAAAGGTTAAGTGTGATTCTATATATACTTTAAAAGTATGGGGTTTTGGAACTTAAGTCACAAGAAATTTTTTTAATGGACTCCTTTTATTAACACTCAACACACTCGAGGGCTTACAAATAAAATGAATGTATTTTTGTATTTTATGATTTTTTTATGTATCTCAACACAGGTATGTTGGACTTGTTATTTAACTCCTTTCTGTTGTTAGGGATTTTCACATTTACACTCCCAGGTATTTTAGGTATTTGCTTACATTAAAATTTTCAGATATTTATATAGTATTCATAATACTAGGAATTAACCAACAAAATAACTAACAAAATAATTGAGTGTATAATCCGATAATTGGATATCGGATATGTGGTGTATCTATACCCAACGGTTGTATAATTAACTTATATATTGCGATAAGATCCAATTCAGTTCCTACAAGACATTAAAATATTATATGACATCCTTTTTATGAAATACATCTCAATTGAAGACTTTGTAGACACACAGGTAAGCACATAGTAATACTGACAGACGCATTAATAGCTACACATATATAATAAAATCTAGACGCCATAAAACCAATTGGAATAAAATCACCCATCACCCATCTTCGATATAACTTTTATAGAATTAATTAAAAATTCATAACGCTAGCCTTAATATATAATAAAAAAATTTGAATTTTAAAAGATCCATAGAAATAATATGGTTTATATGGTTCTAAGAATTTTAAAAATACTAATATAATCATTCCACGATAAATGGACAGAAGAGAATGATCGATCCAGCCTATCTTACATATTTGGTATATAATATATTAAAATGTTTCACGTTATTGCCTTCAACAGATATGTATTAATTTAGCCGTATCATATTCAAAATATTTTAGTGCTGCTATAAAGATTCTACTATTTCAAAGCACTTTAAATTATAAATTTTTGTAATGTTAGACATTATTTTTTGGAACTGCAGTTCTCAGTATATGTGACATCAGCAGTTATATAGTATATTCACAATTAAGTGATAATATCTTAATAGTCTGTAATAGTCTCCTTTATTATGTATATGATATGGAATCCAATGTTTATTACATTGAATATTTTAACTATTAAAAAAAAAGTTTTAAATTTGATTTGCTATATTAAACATACTTCTTTAGTGATAAACATTTATTTCATTGTTTCTGGACCCCATAAGTGACAATGGTCTAAATAACAAGAGAAAAAGTACATTTTAAAGTTCGAACTATAATTTTTTATGATACATTTTTTAACAGAATAATCACTTATTGGTCATGAAAACAAGTGAAGAAATCACTGGACAACGTAGTTATAGATTTTATTATTGTTCTCTTGTAAGATTATTGGAAGAAGTGCCGAGAAAGTTTTTACAGTAAAGCTCAAGCTATCTCTTTTCACTTTAATGCGGCGAAAATTATGTGGATGCTAGATGAAAGATGAAAATGAAAGGGAATCATTTTTCATTTGTGAGTGAATGCACTCTGGACTATTTTTGGGGTGTTTGAGACTATACTATATGTTGTATGAAACTGATTTCAAGCCAAATCTAACAAAGAAATTATGCGCACATAAGTTATAAATATATAATGTATTATATAAGATATATTAAAAGAATATTACTTTTAATTAAATAAATATTGCCAAATTTTCATCAGGTAGTTTTGTCAGACAAATAAATGACTTATAAAATGAAATATTCGTTGACTATATTGTCTTCAAAAATGAATTTGTGACGACCTCTTTATGGAAGTATTTGAAGGTATTGATCTGTGCGAAAAGTCAGTAACGATTACATTCCTGGAAGTCAAGGCTGACTAAGGTGGACTGACTAGATTTATATTTTATGTGAAAAGAATATCATAAATTTTATATTGTTATCATCAAAGCAGCCTCCATCGATTGCAATCGTTTGCAATTATATTAGCGCTTTATCGTAAAAATTTACACGGAATCATATTCAGACCAGAAGAGTGAATTATTTGAAATTTTTGCCAATTGATTTTGCATTACCAAGATTTTGTGCGATTGCAGATCATTTAAAATTATAATTACAAAAACGGTTGATGGGAACACACTGTTTAGTAGATAGGCATCAAATCTCATACGTTATACAGTATAATCTTATCGGCATAAGAAGAAATAATTACAAAATGTGTATTTAAGAGCAATTGTTTCTAAAACCATATGGAGTTTTTTTAAAATTTGCATCGTTGTTGTTGTTAATAAAACTACTTGCTAGGAAAGTGTTATAAAGGCTCCTCGCTATCGGACTGTAAAAGATATTTGGCTGAAATCACAATTCACTTATCAGAATCGCAAACAGTAGAAGTTTATTATTAATATTGTAGCTGTTACTGTTTTTTGTAGTAGATGGGCAGCATCGAAGATCCCACTATGTCCCAACCATGTCTCAGATTTTAGGATTGTGAAAAACCAGTCCAGCTGTTGGTGGAAGCCTGGAGCACAAAATTGAAAACTAAATAACGATTAATATTCTAGAATATTTTATTCTAGAGCAAGGAAAGGACGGCAGAGAAAGAGTAGTAAATGCACGGTTGCTCTAAAATTATCAGTTAAGAAAAAACTCTGGGCAAGTGGATCCAATAATCACAATAATAATCGAATAATAATCTGATAATCGAAGCAATAGTGCAAGAAAAGGACAGCAGAGAAAGAGTAATAAGTGCACGGTTGTTCTACAATTATCAGTTAAGAAAAAACTCTCGGCAAGTGGATCCAATAATCACAGTTTTAAAAAATCACAACAGAAGATTAAACTGAGTGACATGAATTGAGTCGGATTGTACTTAATGGCATTTAACATTTTGGCAGAATGCTCTTTATACGGATAACATGTGGAATCTTGCGATTCCATCAAAGTTCCGCATAATTTTTACAAGAGAAAGTATGCATTGCATACAACCTCCCAGATCTTCTTCCATTTAATTTAATTTATTTAAATTAAATTTCAAATTACGAATTATGTGAATCATTGATATTTTCACAATATTGATATAAGTGATGTACATACCTTTCAACCACCACTTTAAAGTTTAGTATAAAAGCTTGAAGACATATGAAATAAAATGATTTAGATGAGGTGACATTAACTCTGTTTTTGTTTTAATATATGTAGAATAATATTTTGAAGACCATTCTCAGTTCCTTTTTTAATTCCAAGATATTCTTATTTTATACTTTGTAACAAAGCTAAAATGCAAAGCGATCTTAAGACCCTATCCAAGGAGTGTTTGTCCAAAATTTACGGTAGCCGTTGGCATTAGTGTTTAATATCAGATATGGACTACTCCCAAGAGAATGAAATAATAAATGCATATTAAAAAAATTATTATTTCGTATTAAGATTTCCAAATTTATTTAAGTTTAAAAGTGAACGTAAAATTCTATTAATATAAGTGATGATGGGTGTTCAAATAAGTACTACAACTCTACGAAGCAGGTTGTTAAATTTGCGATTAAGGCAGTGAGAGAGAAGAATGTTTCTTTACTTCAAATTAGAGAGCAAAAGGCAATGAACACGAACGTGAATAAGCTTGATTTTCTTTCCTTTTGAAATTTAATAGTCCATATTTATTGAAAATAGATATGCCATACTTAATGGAAAAAGCCTTTATGTAGCTACCATGAACAACAAATATACTGACAGAAGGCGTCAGAAAATGTTTATACATATACCGCGATGCAGATGCGCCTATAATAGCGATATCATATTATTTCGATATTATCACACACTAAGATAAGTGATAAATGGGCCTTGACTCGTAGTGCCGACTTACGTTGTGATCTGGCATTCAAAACTTTCAAAGGCGTCATAAAATCATTTGTTTCAGCTTTTTTAACTAAAGCTTCTATTATAAAAAAGAAGGAGTTCAACAATTGGTTAATTAACCTTATCCAGCACCCAGACTAAAACATAATAGACCATTTGATTCAACTAGAAAGTTAAAAATATTATCATATGATATACTGAGACTTTACAGTGATTTCATTTATATAAACTGAAATTGTATAAATTTTGTGTTAGTGACAATATATCACTAATAATGCAACTGGTACATTTGAAAAAAAAAGTTATGAACTATATCATGAATATTCATTATGTAACAAAATGGTATTATGTTATAGGGAAAATTTATATATCGATTAAATACAATAACCCATACATCTTGTTCTGATTAGCAAAATAAGCAAAGCAGTTTAACTCAAAAATGTGTGACTATATGTGTGACTTATGTGCGACTATATGTTTGCCTAATGCAGTGTAAAGCATGAGGATTTTAATATTAGTACTGATTATATAGCAGTTAGTGCGAAATCTAAGTTGTGAATAAATCCGGCTTAATCCCGTAAAAAATGAATGATGTTGACAGTTAGATAGTTAGATGTTATAGTGATTAATGTAGTAGCAGTTTGATAAATATACTCCAAAATTGTACTTAAGTGTGAGCAATTCTTTAACTCAGTAAAGATTAGAAGTAAATTATAATCGTAATGTTTATACAGCACATTAACCCCTTCACCGCTCTCACTGAACGATAAAAATGGTCAAGTACCATATTTCCGAAACAAACCTAAGGCCGCACATAGTCTGGCCTGAGCTTTATTTCCTGTTCAACCCTAACACCAACAGAACTTGGTATTAGTGTTCAACCTTAGGCAGCTCGTATTGCTTAATAAATTGGTACCGTCTACCAAATAATGACGAACGTTTGGATAGAACTTTATCTTTGTTGAGGAGCAACGCCTATCAAACCTTCTATTGTTTTTAGGATTGGGAAAAACAACTCTACATTGAGTAAAAGCATGAATGCTAACATTTTTATTGCAGATATCTGATGTGAAACTACGGCCACCATGACACTTTAATCACGGCTTTTATAATGATACAAATTTTTGAGATTAGAACTTGTCTTATATATAATGTTGCAAATAAACGAGCGTTTGTTTATTGACTTGCTCAAAATTTAAAAAGCAAAATTTTATTAAATTGATGGATAGTATATTATGTTCTAGCGACAGTGTGAGATTATACAACATATTGCACAATCAATAAATAATCGATAATGTATAGAATAATAATAAGCATATCATAATTATCATTCTAACTCAAAGTACCTATATAGTTTGAGTTATATATTAAACATGAAGTCAGTTATTTGTTTTTACCTAATGTATATTTTGCATCATCACATGGGTTATTCTAAAATATGTGGCTTTTATTCTGTACCGTTCGGAGGTTCTAGCAGCAAATGCATTGAATTGTAGCAATTAT
Source organism: Teleopsis dalmanni (assembly GCF_002237135.1). Taxonomy (NCBI): domain Eukaryota; kingdom Metazoa; phylum Arthropoda; class Insecta; order Diptera; family Diopsidae; genus Teleopsis; species Teleopsis dalmanni. The sequence continues at coordinate 67,764,819 of NC_051848.1, read as the reverse complement.
GGTTTCAATAATATTAATGGGAAATCGCAGACAGTGCCTTTAATTCCTTATCGCTTGTGATATCGCACCTAAAGAAAATGTAATATGCTCTAATATTAGCTTTAGTGATGAGCGAAAGCGCTTGAGATCGATAAAATAACTACTTGGCTATCGGCGAAAAGCTATTGTTAAAAATGTAACAAGTCCTGCTAAATATATCACAGTGATGAAGCCAATTTAATAGTAATTTAATAGTCATAGTAATTTAACACATTGCTAATACTATATTTGAATAAATGCTATGATCCATACACATGATCAATTCAAGTAGACGGACGGACAGACGGATGAACTTACTTCTTCTAGGTTTCTAGAAATTAAACTTTACTGTTTTGACTTACTTCTTTTTTGAATATCAAATAGAAAGAACATTAGAAACTAAGAATTGTTTGAAACTGTTCCAAACAAGAATATAATACCTTACTTTCCAAAGGATGAGGCCCGATGCTCCACCAGGAGAAAAGGACAAAAGTAAGTACGTAACCAAGTAAGTTATCAAAGTATATCGGAGTAGACAAGTGTAACTGTGTCTATAATAATCAAACGGGTTATTATGATAATTTTATGAAATATTATCAAACAAGCGATAAAGGTTAAGTAAGGTATGTTCAGATTGTTATCGCAGAAAATGGGTAAATGCTTTTTTACAAAAATCAGGAAAGTAAATATTTTGTTTGGTAACTTTGGAAAATTGAAAAATATATTTATTATTTATTATTATAATTATTAATTATTTTACTTAAGCTTTTTGCATGAGAATAAGGAATTTTTTATCATTCTAACCAAAAAACATTAATTGAAAAGTGCATAAAGAACCCAAAAAAATTTATAAAGAAAATATTTTAAGATCTCGTCGTTATATTTTTTAATATATAGAACTATATATGGACTTTAACTTGGGATAATCAACTAGGATGAGAAAAGCTGATAATGATATAAGGAACATATAATAGACTACTGGATTCACAGGATGCGTGCTCAGAGGCCGTGATTATTTTTCATTATAGTTAAAAAGAAGGTGTGCTATTTTTTATACAAAATAAATATATGATAAGATAGTAGATATAAAAAAAAACATTTCTTACTATTAGAAGTAGAATTGTATGTATAAGATAAATTTAGAAAACTGAGTGAAGGCAAATCAGAACTTTAGATAAGCGGAATCAGATAAGCGAATTGGTTATAAGCATTATAATGCGAAAGCTCGGTCACAATTACCGATAACCAGTTCTTTAAGTAGAGCAAACTATAGTATTGAGTATTTAATGAATACTATAGGCTATTACTTTTTATAAGATTCGGATTATAGCCAAAAAAGGATATTTTTTCCTCGAAGTAGTGTTAAGTGTAACGAAAAATTATGCAAATAAAATGATCACGACTGATAAACTTATTTTAAAATGGTAATCCATTTTTCATGGTTCTGATTTAATAATTTTATGTTATGTGAAACCAAACTGTCATGTAAGGTATATATAGTACTCAGTCTAAGAATTCGCTATGTAAAAGCAGTGATTTTGAAGTAAGTGCAATATACACCGAATTTTCTTCAGTTATCAGGCTCATTCTTTGCTTCATTCATTCTTCATTCTTCAGCAAACTACTATGTCTTATTAGGGTCTATAAAATGTGTGGTTGGGTATTATTTCTGGAGTTTAAATAGGCCCATAGTTTTTCGAAAATGGTGGAGATGTGATAAAGGCTCTCCATTCTGATTATTATTTTCACCGACTATTAAGATTTTTTGGAGTTGAATTAATGTGCGGATGGATGTGGAAGACATGTCAATACAAACACTTACCCAGAGAATGAACTCTGTCTTGATTTTCTTGATCTTGAAATTTCGCCGAGAAGTGAATTTACATTTTTGTGAAGTTAAATTGTTACCAAGATATGTAATTTCAGCTCTGTACTCTTTTTTGTGGGATTACGCAAAAGAACGTTTTTATTGTGATGATCCTCTAATTTTCGAAACTTAAAGGTGACATCTGTCAATTTATGGCGGAGCTATTGGTGGCTATGTGCGAACATGTTATTGAAGATTACATTAAAACGATTTAGTACTGTGTTTAGTATATAATGTATTTAATTTAGTATATAATGGTAAAGCCGAAAGAGAATTGATTATGGTAAACTATAGGAGCCACAAGATTATCAACCCCGTAGAAAAGGGTTTGGCGTCTCTTTGCTTATTCAATAGTTCGAGCCAAAACAAAACATAACACCGATGCAATATTATTAAATAATAGGGTGAGAATGCATCCGGACTTAAAAGTTCTATTGTGCGCGCTGCAATATTACAATCACTCTATTCTATTCTCTATTACAATTACTCTATTTTTGGATTTGGAACTTAGAGTAATCCTTAATACAAAACATACTCAAATATGAACGTCTTGCAATAATAGATGAGGTAATGACGAAAACGAACGTCATTAGCGAAATTGAGTTCTTAAAAGGGCTTTTTAATACTGTTTCTCAAACTACGGTTACATAGAAAAAAAATTTTGTATTAAAAGAGAACCAATTTAGAAGAAATGAAATAAATATTGAAGACTGAAGAGTAATATTTGTGAAACGTAAAGAAAAATAAATTATTTAAAAGCGCGAACTTGAAAAGATCCATACAAATAATGTGTTCTATATGGTTCTAAAGCTTTGTATTACTATAAGAAATGATCCACATAATAATACATATGTAGTACAAAATTTATGAATAAAATGTTTCGTATTATTAAATTTACCAAACTTAAATGCTTACAAAATGCTTACAATAAATGAAATAATTTAGTGCTTTAATAAAACACAAATGATTTTAATTTATTAATTAATAATTCATATCAGTAGTTAATATTTATAATTATTTTTAAAATCACTCAATTTTAAATTAAAAGGACTCAAAAAGCTCAATGCTATAAGCTTTCGCTAGCTAATCAGGCATCAGTCTCCTTTATGCTTAGAGTTCACAGTCTTGTTGTACAACCAAGTTATTAAGCCAAATTGGATGAATGGCTTATAACCAGGGCTGTCCAAAACAGGGCCACATGCGGCCCTCTGTAGAGTAATTGGCATTGGCCCGCGATTGCATCTGATCTGGACAGCCCTGGCTTATGGCAATGCTTGTTTATCAAACGTAGAAATTCTGCAAAGAGCTCAAGCAAAGATTCTAAGAATGATAACTGGTGCACCCTGATATATCAGAAATGAAAACATACATTTTAATTTGAGAGTTCCGATGGTTAAAGTCGAGTTCGAGAGAATAAGGCAGAAACATATTTCAAATCTTGAAAACCATATGAATCCGCTGGCTAGACCTTTTGCAAATATGATAAATTCCTGTAGATTAAAACGAAATGGAAGACCCGCCATCCTGATTTTCTAAAGATCACCCTGATTAATTCAACTTATCGCCGTGATATCTGGTAAATAAGCCCTGGCTACTTATTCAGAAGCAGATTTTCTTATATAATCCATAGATTCAGCATAGTGTACCGTAAGTCGACTAAAATTCTGGGTCTGTTGTAAACAATTTTCAACTTCGTAATTATGGGTTATTTTAAAAGGTAGATATGTATTAGTTGCCGTAGATCTTATGACGAACAAAGGGCTATAAATGGTAGATAGTTAGAGTAAATGTTGAAAAACCATTTATTCTAACTCTAATTCATTTAGGTATAACTCAAAAAAAGGCAATTATGTTATATGGATATAGCTTAGGAAGATACCATGAATATAACATGAATATATAATATAATATACCCATCGAACATACCGAACAAAAGCGTGCCTGGAATATAGGCATATATGCAAAAAATACTCTGTTTCATGATGATGGAATTAGATCCCAACAACTTTATAATTAATTTCACTCTTAGAAAACTTCAACGTTATCAAAAATGTATGTCAAGACGTATGTTAATGCCAGAAATGAAGATATACACATAGATGTAAAACTCTAAAGCAATCCAAAATATATCAAAAAAAGAGTCTTCGATAACTTATAAGTCGATATAAGTCGATCACCTTTTTACGTGTTCATTAGTAAGACCTAATGACCTTTGAATAATTTAATTTTTTTTTAAATATATAAACTTATTTGAAACAACTTTGATTGAGTGCAACAATTTTCATGTGACTTGTAAACTCTAAATAATTAGTTCTTAGAATGTTTTAGTTGTAGGCTATTTAAAACTCATCTTCCTCATAGCTGCGACAGCAGTCATTGAACAAATCTTTCTCTACCATAGTTTTTATTGCTCCAGTTACACATCAGCAACTTCATTATAAGGGTGGTATTTGCCATGGAAAACATTTTCTACTACTTCTTTCTTGTTTAAAAGGTGACAACCTGTATACAAATCTCCGCGTATTGGCAAATGTTTTGAATTTTGCAATATGTATCTATCTCTCAGGTATTCTGAATACATTCTAAAGGTATTCTGTTTAATTACATACAATATCTTTTAGATCGGATACGGAAAAGGGAGATGCTATACTACGTCAATACCTCGCTCAAAAACGGATAGCAGCCATAAACCATTTGGTATGTGAAGTATATTGGACTGAAAGATATCAAATCAGTGTGATTGTCTGATGGTACAAATACATTCGTATTCAGTATATTACTTATTTTACAGTATATATATATTATATATAAATATATTATTACATATATATATTATATGTTATATATTATGTACTGTATTTTTCCAATTAATTATATTAGAGCCAAATTTTAATGGAGCTGTGATCTCAGCTATTTGTTCTCAATATTGAAATAATTATAGCATGAAATTCGAGAAGGTAGTCATTTGCCTGTATATGGAACCAATTATTATATTAAATTTCAAAAGAGAGGTTTCGCACAGGATTAAATTGCAAAACTAAAGTTTTTATTTATTTCTAATTAATTGAAGTTCTAATTCTTAATTGAAGTTCGTACAGCTGTTTGGAGTATTGTTAAATATCCATTAACATATCTTGAAAATATTTATTACATTTAATAAAATTAATGGAATAATGGACTGCAATATGTTAATTCTGTAAGCAGTTAAGCTTACATAATTGGTTATAGTACTTAATTAATAGTACTTAAGAGAAGTATAAGTCTAGAATACAGAGCACTGTTTCAATTTCAGTTTAAGTAGTTAAATCTTCTATGAAAATAAGAGAAGCCTAATTTAAGTGTGATTAGTGCAATATTCTTTTTCTTATATTTTTTGGCAATTTTATTGCATTTTTATAATTATTTTTGGCTTTAAGTTGTTATACGATTCTATGCTTTCAACTTCTAATAAGTTTTTGTTATTAGCTTCAAATTGATAAAATAAAAGAACAAAAGTTCAGTTTAACTTTTTGATTTCTTGATATTTTTTACTCATAATGGTCTTTAGTGCCAAAAAATGTGCACGAAAATGAACATAAAATTTGCTTTGATGGTAATGAATGCAGTCTCATTAATGAGGGCCTCGCGCTCGACCGCTATATACGACCCGAAAGAACAGAACAACGAAAAAGTCAAAAAATTTTTCAAGGAATATAGAGAAAATGTTTGCCTGCGGAATCAAATAAAGAAAAAAACTGGGATATCGAATAGCACAACCAATCTAATTGTGATAAAAGGTTTGGGCTTCTGCGATATCTATGCAAGATTTATGTTATATACTCTGATCGATGACCAAAAACACTGTGGAGTTCAGCATTAGAGTCTGTTAAGTATTAAACTGAAGATGTTGTTAGAGTGATATTTCCGATATCAACCGAAAATAAATCGTCAGAGTGTGATATGATCGTCAAAATAATCAACGGACAAAATCACAGTAAAGAAAGTGCAAAATCTGAATTGATCATTATTTAATACTTATATTACGTAGGCTTCCTACAACAATTGAAAAAGAGCCAGATAGTGGACTTCTGATGAAAAATATATCAGGTTTATCAATTATTCACAATATTTATCTGATTTGGATTCGTATGACTATTAGATATTAGACTATGAGTCGGGACGATTTTTAACAGCACTATTTTTCATTCGACTGAAATGTTTTTATGAGTTCCTCTAACAAATTGTAGGGATAGTGTATTAAAAATGTGCATTTTAGACTCATTTTTAAATGGCTTTATCTCAGTTTTTGTAAATGATGAAAATTTTAAGTATATTCAGTTTTATATATAATTAAATATCAATTTTTTGTTTTAATAAAATTATTAATTAAATTCTTTTATTACTTTTCGTTACAGCATACGAAATAAAAGTAGAAACTATTCGAAATATTTCATTAAGGTATCAATTACAATTTGACAATAGTTTCAAGTTCATTTCTAGTAATATTTTTTATTCGAAATGTTCTTAGCATATTATAAATTCCGGTTCTTAATCCTCGACTAATTGATGACGCTTATAACATACATGGAACTTTCTTGAAAATTCGGATGATTTTATTTGATTCATGTATTTAAAATTATCTTCAGAGCATGATAATGATATCTGATCATAATTCAAAATAAATATCAATTTCTTCATTTCTGGTTATCTATCTTTTTAGGCAATACTTAATTTGTATTCACTTGAACTCCGGTTACTATATTTTGGCAAATGCTGCTTGCCTCTTTAGCTTTTTAAATAGATATGAAATATGAAATAGTTTATTTGATGGATACTGTCAAAACTATAAGTAGCATAATGGAAGTAAAGTGGTAACTTATATCACTATTTATATAAACTTGTGCAACATGGCAGCTCCACTGGTAGCGCTACTGGCAGCTCCACTGGGAGCTCTACTGGCAGCTGCATTAGTAGCTCCACAGGTAGCTTCACTGGTAGCTCCACTGGTAGTTCCACAGCTCGACTACTATAATAACGTTGTCCAAATAGATGTTCATTTATATGGATCTAGAAAAATTGAAATTAAGCATATTTAGCAGGTGACTGTCAAACATTTTGGGTCATACTTATACAACATCTTTAGGCAACTTATTATTATTAATTCTACTACTTTTCTGTGACCTAAGCAGTCCAATACCTTGATGGTCACATCAAATAAAGAATTCCACAGTTGCGACAAATTTTTCTCTTTTGTTTTAAATTAAAGTAGAGGCTTGACTTTAAGTTATTGCTTTTCTACTCCTCCCCGTTAAGTGAAAAACAATGAACAATACTTAAAAAAAACAGTATCAACCTATGTAGAGTATGTTAACCGCTCTAAAATGTTTAACTACGATTTATTAAATTTCAAAAGTCTACTTCCAAATAAAAAAATCTGTAATTTTCTAGAATTAAAAACAAATCGACCACGCCATTTATCTAATGTTTTAATATCGCGAGTCATTTCGAAATAAGCTGGCACTTTAAGTTGATAGTACATATTTAAGCAAATTGGTGAGTTTTAAAATAAGAAAGTTTGAAACATTACCATTTTTTAGTTTAACGTGTTAAAACTATATTCAACAAAATTATAGGATGTGGAATTTGTAGCCTAATGGTAAGCTTATACTTTCAAAAAGACACATGGCCTTTCATATTAATGATAGATAATAATTTGAAAATGATAGTTTTCAACGACTATCACATAAATGTATAGACATAATTTTCAAAGAAATTCAAGTGGGGTAGATCAAAATTTCTTGACTTCACTTCGTTAAATTGATCTTCTTAAACTTTGGAGATTAAGTGATCGGTAATAGATCAGTATTGAAAGTAGACTTAAGTAGTATCGCTTATATTCAATAGTTTGACTGATGGCTATTATTATTTATATCTATCCTTTAAATACCTCTCTACCTTTTAAAGTACCGCTCTACCTTTTAAAGTACCTCTCTACCTTTAATCTATCACTCTTCTTTTATTTGGTTTGTTAATTTTTATTGAATTAGGTACGTTTCAGCAAAGAAAAAGAAACCATCATATATGAAATGAGCTGTATTAACACAGAGTTCTTTAACGAACAACTTTTTAACGTTTGTCGTACACTTTACTTCAACCAATATACCTCATCATTTTTTTTTCAAAGAATCTACCTCGGTATGTGCCTCTCTTTACATTTTTCAAACAACAAACTTGACTTTGTGCAGTTGATACTCTTCACACTTTCTATTTTCTCTTAAATTGTAAGCCACTCTGTTGGCTTGTGCTGACAAGTGGTTTTAGCAATGTTCTCCCGTACATTTTTCCGTAAGATTGCAGCAAAGCCATTGTTAGGAGAAATGTGGCAATGATTTGTGTTGATTCTGCTCTCCGTCTTTCTGTTATCTCTGGTTATGTTCTACTACTATTTGGAATATACATACGTTGTATTTACTGATATTTTCTTCGGTTCTTTCCTTTGCAGTTAGCTGCAGTAGCAAGAAATGAACTACACAAATGAGGAAGAAAAGTGGAGGGGGAAATATGGTGCCTTTTATGGGCATGAAAGCCACTGAGGTTTATGCTATTCGCTCAGTTTTCATTCGAATGCCGACGCGTGCGCAGTACTGGACCGTACGGAATTGTGATCGTTAATATAATTTTTTATAGATGAAACCAATATCAATGTTATTGATATTTATATATTTGTGATCGAAAGTTAGTATGAAAAATATATAATTACATTAATTTAACATATGTACGAATAGTTATAAATTCTATATAAACATCAGATATCATTCTCACCTATGTATTGTGGTTTTTATGTGCGTGCAATGATCTTCAGAAGTTGGATTAATTGCAGTATTAAAAGAAGACGCCTAGAATTTTTTATTTTCTAGGAATGATAATTATATGCATATTTAAATAATAATTTTTTTACGAAAAATATAAGTTAACAAAAGAAAAGTCAACGCTTTACATATAAGTCATGTTCTACTAATATTTGTTCGGAATAATTAAAAAATCATTAATCAAAAGAGTTCTAAAGTGCTTAGTCTTGTCTAACAATAGTGATTTATAATAAGATTGTAGACAGCAGTGATTTAACTACATTTCACACTAACAAAATTACTATACAATTCTTTTAACTTGTGCTTCTGGATATGCAATAAAGGTAAGTTAGTACACGATCCAAAACAAAATTTATTAGTTCTTATAAAAATAGTAGGGCCACTCAGATTGAACACGGGTATTCAGTGATTGTGAAATTACCACACAAAAAAAAAATTAATATAAAATGTAAGTCCACAGAATACAGACCTACAGAGCTTAGTCTGAGTGCCTTTACTAAAGTGCGCAGATACAACTAATATGAAATTTATATTTAAATTTACTTATCTGGACTTCTAATATCACAAAAATAAGTTAATAACATTTATTTATAAAATATGAGTGTAAGGACTTAGGAAAGTTTTGTATTATTTTGACAACAATATTTTGTTATGTGTCATTTATAACATCTATAAGACTAAGTACGTCTAAACTCTTATTACCAAAAATTATTTATTTATTTTTTATTTAATTATTTATATATTTATTTATATATTTTTAAATCCATTAATTTTTCATGTATATATTTATTTATATATTTATTTGTTTAAATATATACTTATGTACATACATACTTATTTATTAATTTATTTTTATATTTATTAATTTATAACTTTATTTGTTTATGTGTTTATTTATTTATTTCAATATTTATATTTTTATTTATTTTGTTATATACTTACTCATCTTTTTATTAATTAATATAAACTTATTTATAATTTTCCTAAATTAAATAAATTAAATAATTTTAATCATTTCGGACATCTATAAGAAGCATTTGAGATACTGTAAATTTTTTACAAAACATTAAAATAATAATTATACATTATTATAATTTATTCCTTTATTTATTTACTTTTTTATTTTTTTGTTCACTTTTTTTATATAGCTATTTCTATTTATTCATTTTTTAATTTAATTACATAATTAACTTTTTTTTTAAGTTTATTTATATTTTTAATTAATATTTTTATGAATATTTATTTTTTATTTATTTATTTATTTTTTATATTAATTTGTTTATAATGAATTGTTATTAAGATCAATAATCGATACGTTTTTTTAATTATTACTGGGCTTAGGTTTTTGAGTTAAAGATCAAAAAATTAAAAATTTTTTTTTAAATAAAAATTATACTTATAAATTTGTGTAATTTTTTATAAAAATTAATATATTATTAATTACTTAACACAAATTTATAAATGTAATTTTTATTTAAAAAATTTTTTTAATTTTTATGTTTTTAATTAACGAAAATTAATTAATTAATTTTATTTTATATGTATTTATTTTTTTAGATTTAATTGTTTAAAATTACATATGACACGTAATTTTATTTAATTTTACTATATCAGGCCTTCTAATTTTGTGTAAGTTAATGATTTTGGTTATTTTGGACGCCTATAAAGATATTTAACACACTTGAAACTCTATTCACCGTAGATTATATATTTATTTTTATTATAATTCTTTAAATTCAAAATAGAAATTAAAACATTATTTAGTATCATCTGAGATGGAAAAAAGTTTCAAATATTAAATAAGTTCAGGGAATGGATTCCGTTGGAATGAAGATAGCTACTATATAAAATAAATGATTAGAACTAATTGTTGCTTATTTTAAACAGAATTTAGTAACAACTTGGTTTATAATAAACATGGTTAATATGTAGGACCAGGACCAATTCAGATTTTTAGGTATTGCTTAGATCGAACGAGTTCTGAAGATTTAAAGCAAGGGATATTACAGGGTTAACCGATCAGTTGTTCAGATTAGATTAGGAGATTTACAACTGCCTAAGATTCTTAGTAACAATAAGATCCATCAGATATGTTGGATTGTTTCAGCAATATAAAATGAATGAATTACTATTAATGACTATTAAAGATGTGATTAGTTGTACAAATTCACTATAGCTGCCCTATATGCTGAAGATGAAACACGTGATCTTTCTGTTCTTATTAGCAGCTAATTACGATGTACTTGGGTTCCATTTATAATTAGTGAACCTATGGATTTATATCCAATGGTAAAGCTAAATTTCTGTAAGGACATATTTAAACGATGTGGTGTATACTAACAAAACCTTTATTTGTTATTTTCAGAGAAATTTTGACTACTTTAATGAGTAGTGAAAAATTGACTTTAGCCGCAAAGTAGGATTATGTACTTATTGTTAAATGATTAAGTTAAGCGAGATTTAGATTGCTAAACTTATTTATCATTAAATCTACTAACATTTTTTCAGTATTTAAAGTATACCTAATATAATAAAACCTAATATTCAAAACAGTCCTAATATCTCTCTACTTGGACCATCTCCCTGTTTCTGCTAAACTTTGCATTTAGTTTCTTTTCAATAATACATTTCTTCTTATTTTCATATAAATTATTTATTGAAACACCTTTGAATAATAATGTTTTCTTGTACATATCTTAAATGAAATTATTTAATAAATTTTAATATAAGATGTCAATAATTGTGCTTTAGATTAGCAATAATAAGCCTAATTGAAGCACTATTTATGGCAATTTTAGTATAAATTGGGTAATGTTTGGCCTACAATAATGTGTTTTGTTTTGATTTGTTAATATATCATATTCCTATAAGTGTACTTATGTACCTACAGCATCAATTTCATCTGCCTATATTAGTATATGTATTTGCATTAATGTATTCAATTATTACGTAAATATCTCGGCAATATTATTCTATTTTCCAGCTATACTACAATTTTTTTTACTGTAGTCTTCTGGGATTTTGTTTTTGAAAATCTGTGTCGTCTGAATTAAAGTCTAAGTTTAATTCTACGAAACCATCTTTCAATGGTAGCGATTGTTTATTTTAAAATGCAATCATATATACAATAAGCTGGGTGTATCAAAAATTCATATTATTGGGATTTTAGATTTTAGTAGGATTTGCGGAACTATTTAGGTGTTGTTATGTTAATGCATTACACCTTTCGTTTTGATTGATTTTGACAGTTGAATTAAATATAAGGTTATTGTGGATTATATATTTGAAATTTAACTAAACTCTTATCAATATCTTCCTTATTATAACTTTGTGTGTGTCACCTATTGTGGACCCCATCTTTTTTTGATCAAAATAGTTTTTATACAACAGATTCGTGTGTAAATCACAATTTACTAATATTTTAAAATTATTTTAAAATGATTCGATTTCGTGTTGTATTGCAGATAGACATTTGATCCATGAAATTCTTTACATTCAGTACACAAGGTATTTAAATGTTATGGTTAGTTATACAGTTCTAATAGTAAATGGTTGAAACCCTAAGAAAACGCGTGGAAGAAGTGATTTTATAATAATCATATAGAGCATGCTCATTACCGAGAGCCAGATTTGATTGTTACTCATAGTAAACCCCTTTTCACGAAAAGCTAATGATGATTGACTTGTTTACCTATTGAGTTTTAATCGAATCTATTCTGAGTTTTCAAATAATGTGGCATACATTTCGTTGAATACATAGTTACGATAGATGGAAACGAAAATCTTCTTCTCTTTGAAGTTAAAATTTGAATTAGCATGATATGGATAATGACCTTGCAACTATCAAGTTCAGTTTATGCAAAATAATTTGTTTCAGTATTTATAACAGATAACATGAAATCTTGGTATAAACTACTTTCTAATATAAGTGACAATTATACAGCTTATAACTATCTATTGATCGAACTGCGTACTTATAAAGCGGCTTAATAAATTTTTGAAAGTCTTGTCTGATGTAGTAAGGAGTCAAGGGCATGCCTTATGAAACATATGGAGAAAAAAATAGTCTTTGATATATTATTATTATTCATTTCCAAACTTAACTAATTTTCGATTAAATAACATTACAAACAATAACTCTTCACTCAAAAATTCCTTATGTAGGGTGGGCCGGCGAAACTTTTGATTGTTTTCAATGCGACTCTTAACAAATGGACTAGCAACGGCAAGGTAAAATGCAGTTCTAAATTCGCTATTCATGAACTTAACATGATTTGATTTTTGAACCTGGATAATGCAATTTTCGATTTCTATACTTTTGCTCTTTAGCAACACAATTTTTAATAACTTTAGCAGTTATTATGTTCTATAGATCTATAATAGCATCATTCAACACCTTCAGTTAAGCCATTAAGAAGAATTGCTTAAGAGTCGTCCATCAACTTTAAAAACTTCTAATTTCTTCAAAATTATTTATAGTTAATAAATTTTTATAGTTTTAAATAAAAAGTGAAATAGTGATAAAAATTGCTTCAATGAATTCAGTAGTTGTAAAAAATATTGTTTAGTATGAAAAGAAAAGTGAATACTAGATGGGTACCGCTTACACTTCAGCAGGTTCCGAACCCATGAAGTCCAATTTAAATTTGTTTATAATTCCTCTGTTATATTAGTTCTAAGTCTGAGTTGCTATTTATTTGCTTCCAAATGCAGAGGTGTTGACATGACATGATCTCCTCTTATTTCGATTCAATTTTCCATTTTGTAAGAAAGTTTTTAAAATTTGATATTAACAGTGAATGAAACCACATTATTTCGCAAAAGTTATTGTCCTAAAGCCACTAAAGTTTTTAACTACCAAAAATAGTTAACTGGGTCATACCTCACTTACCATACCTTAATTTTAGAAGTGAGGTATGGTTGTGAGGTATAGTTGAAGAAGTAATTCCTAATTTTTTGTCATTGTGACTTTTAAAGTGTGAACAGTCTAGTTTACACGAAATTTTTTTTCCGATGCAAATAGAGTGGTTATTAAGTGATTACAACATTTAACTCATCCAGTAATGTTTCCATAAGCTATTTTGAAATAATCAATCAGTGTTATTGCCTTGCTTGGCTATTAGATGTGGTTAAAAGCATGGTCTTTGTTTCCACCTACTTAGTATCTCATTTATCGTTTTCAATCCACAGTTTTTATGTTTAAGCACCAGAGTGTTATCATGGATACAAATATCATCGGTAAAAGTTTACCTTGATTTGCAAAAACTGATCTAATGGAGTCCTAAAAATATTTAAGCCGTTGTATTTCCAACTAAAACTTAGCAGACGCGGTATCCAACACGTGCGATATATTTTGATATATAATCTCGATGTGATTAAAAAATAAGCTGTGTTACATCTTTTGTATAATCCACCAAATCTAGCTGTTATCCAGAATAACAAGGAATCAAATAGTCGTGTTTGTTTTAAATTAAACATATACATTGTGACCGAAAGGTTTTCGGAGGTTCTCATTTAAAATTCGCGCGCTGTATATTTTTCGATATTTTAAGTTTATGTAGTTTGGCAGCAATTAAGGACAATTACTATGCCAAAAATGAGCGCGATCTGTCAGACAGTTCGTTTACGGCAGCTGTTGAAACCAGTTCACCTCAGTAGTGCGTTGCGAAAAAAACAATGGAAAAAAATATTGAACAAAGAGTTTGCATCAAATTTTGTTTTTCGAACGAAATTTCGTGTGCAGAATCGTTGCGAATGCTACAAAAGGCTTATGGGGAATCAGTTTTATCGAAAACTCAAGTTTATGAGTGGTACAAAGCCTTTCAGGACTGTCGTACGACCGTCGAAGACATGCCGCGTTCTGGACGACCTTCGACCTCTACCACCGACGAAAACATTGAAAAGGCAAAGGAAATCGTGTTCAAAAATCCTCATGTGAGTGTTAGAGAGATAGCACGAGAGCTAGGCATCGGTCGTGAGATGGCTCGTTTGATTTTGGTGGACAATTTGTGTATGCGACGTGTCAACGCCCGGCTTGTTCCGATTCACCTCAATTTGTTCAACATTATCAACGATTTTAAGGCCAAACATTCAATAAATACCATCGAACAGCCACCGTATTCACCTGATCTTGCACCGTGTGACTTTTTCCTGTTTCCCAACCTCAAATTACCACTCAGAGGAACGCGTTTTGAATCCATAGAAGACGTAAAACAGAATTCGCAGAGGGAACTCAAAGCCATACCGGAAAGCGCCTATAAAAAATGTTTTGATGATTGGAAGAAACGTTGGCATTTGTGTATCGCTTCTAATGGAGCATATTTTGAAGGAGATAAAATAAATATTGATGAAGATTAAGAATTTTGCGTTTTATTTAAAATTTCCGGAAGCTTTTCGGTCACAATGTATATTTACTTTTTTGCCAGCACAGACCAAAAATTTTATGAGCGTGGGATTATGCTACTACCAGAAAGATGGCAAAAGGTGTTGGACCAGAACGGCCAATATATAATATAATAAAGTTTTTTTTTGTTATACGAAAACTGTCTTTCATTTTCACAAACAAAAAAAATGAAACTACTTTCCGAACAAGCTAATATAATAAAAAAAAATTGGTTTATACCTCACTGTTGCATATTCTTCCACTTTTATTAAGTAAATAATCTTTCTACATAAAAAGAAGAAACAATCTTCTTCACTAAATAGAATAAAGGAAGTGTTCTTTATTAAAGAGAATAACGAAAGTGTTCTGGAAGTAAGTTCATTGGGTTTGCTTTTCTGAATAATTTTCAATAGTAATTTGCACACATCTATTGACTTTTTAGCGATAACTATTACTGTCTGTCATACATCATAACCCAAAGTATTTGAACTTTTTTAAAATAAGTTGCAACAAATTGAAGTATTGCTCATGCTGGAACATTAAAGAACTTAAGTGGAGGACTCCCACTTAACTAAATGGAAAACAGATATAACATCAAAATTAACTAAAATACAAATTATTTAAGTAATAATTATAAATTATTCAGGTTGCACTTGAACCGTACACTTACTTAAAAGAATTACTTAAAAAAGAACTAAAGCACATGCAAATCTAATTAAAACGGCTATACTACCTGCTCGGATAGAAGTCACAATGCAGCAAGGAAAGTGAGTTAAGACCTGAAAAATGTACTCAGAAAGAAGAATAGGAATATGCAATACGTATTTGCCTATGGAGTGCAGTCTAATACTGCTTAATTTCAATATATTACTAAATACTAAATTACTAAATTTATACTAAATCTAAATGACACTACATTTTGATTACAATAATTCTAAAAAATGTCCATATATTGTTAAACATTTTTGTTACTGTCTGAAGCGTTTTTAATAAATACAGTTAAAAATTTTCAATTTAATACATTTAAAATTTGTAGTATTTCTTTCAATTTGAGTTGAATTTTATAGTAAAACGTTATCCAAACTTTTTAAATATCTTCTAAAGCACTCTCCTTTTACTTTACGGCTATATATAATGTAAAATGTACTTTAAGGGCACACATTTGGAACATACCACGGATTTTGGAGATCTTCGCAAATACTAAGGATTGTTTGAATCGTTTCTATTTCATTTTATTCATAAATATTAATTATTTACATTCATTATAATTTAATTTACTGTAAGTATTCCTTAGGGTTTTTTTCTCGCCAATTTCTATAAAATACGGCAAATAGAATAAATCGTATTCTTCGGAATTTTTTCCACTCCCTCGAGTTCTTCCATATCTCAACGAAACTTAATATTAGCTTTTTATCCAATGAATGTTTTAGTATTTATTTTTGTACATGAGCTGGAAGATTTGGAACTTTTTCATTAAGAATTTTAATTTGAGCTGATTTGTCCAAATACTTTAATTATAATTTTTTTTTATAGTTACACCTATTGGTTATAATTGGAGGATTTGGAAATTGATTAGTTCCTTTAATATTAGGTGTTTCAGATATAATAAAAACCATTTCATTTCAGATGCAAAAACTCCGATAGGATTTATACAAATCTTATATCTTTTATAAGTTACCTAATCTTATAGATAACCTCATTACAATACCCTTTTTTCTTGTTATATTTATAAAGTGAATATATATATACAAAAATGAAAAGTATATATTTGCATTCAAAATTGTATTTTCGAAATATTTATTTAACCTTATTAATTATTATCGATTGACCAATTAGTTAAGTAGGCCATTTACACAATGGCCCAAATCAGATTTAGCATAAACCTTTACCAGTTAACAACAAAAAGCATAAATTGTTTAAATGTTACTTGATTGAATAAAAAGTTCAAAAATCATCGAAAGAAAGAAAGAACCGACACAGCTAAACGTGGTAAAATTTTTTTCTAAGACGACAATCAATTCAACTGAAATAGATAAGAATCAGCGCAAGGTACACTGCAAAAACGAAATTTGTGCCAGAAATTCAATAAGACACCAAATCCAATAGCAATTCGAAAGAAAAATGCTGGCACCAAAATCGATTTAAGGTTTATTTCCTCTGCGATCGTTACTGTGATCTGACCACTTTTGTAGTGATCACAAAAACAAAAAAAAAAACAAAAAATAATAACAAGAAAAGGCAAGAACTAAATGAAGCCGATAAGTCAAGAAAAGCTGAGCATACAAGACAAACTTGATGATTGCAGAAGAAACACCGCAGCGCCGTAATTATCAACTTCGGTATCAGCATCAAGAGTCTTTGTTGCCGTGCTGATTATATTGAATATATTCGTCGCAGTCATCTTCGAGATCAACTTCGAGTGTTTCTGTATTTTGTAGTCTTACCACTTTCACATTTCTGTTGCTCAGAGATCTGGCGACTAATGCGGCATATCAAAAAAAAGTGAATTTTTATGTTCTTTTTGTAGTAATTATTGGTTAGCTGGTGAGGCCATGGACGCCTCTGCGAATGTTATTGTAGCGGGCGCTTTTTGTTGGATTTGTACTGGTACTGTCCGCTGTGTGTAAAGTAAACATTGTAGATAGAAATGGTGTTAGCATTAGTGCTTAATGAGTGCAATCGAAATTAATTTGCTGCAAAGGGTCACGTCAAACCTCAGTAATCGAAAACGTATACCTCAAACCAACAATAAAGAATGAAAATAAGCCAATCTATTGACAGCCATAAAAATAATTGTAAATTTAACGTGAGAAAATATTGTCGACATGTAATTGTCATTTTTACTATTTCTATCTTCTACTCCTAAAGAAATTTAAAAATATTTTTATTTGTGCAAACAGCAATTAATAACTAATCACGCCCACTTACAACGTTTAGTTTTCTTTTTTTTTTTTTTTTTTTTTTTTGCAGTAGGTGGAAAGCATCGAAAGCCGCAGTGTGAGACTTGAACCCACTGAAACCACCTCTTAGGAATGAATGGAGAAGATTCCCACAGCAATGTGGGAACTTCATTCCAGTAATCAGGGGAGAGAGAAAGTAGATAGACTTAATACCTAGGTGAACTAGGTTCATCTAAGTCAGAAAGCAAGGGCATGAATTAAGAAGAAAGGATGATAATGAAGGGTTACGGCTAGTTAGCGGGGGTGTGGCTAGTGATAAACTTTGTGACCAGGGTCACGAAAGCCGCGGTTAAAGAGAGGAATAGCGAGAGGATTTTGGCCCAGCTCGTCAAAATAGTGGAGAAGGTACTGTGGAGGTTTAAAACGTAAAGCTAGAACAAGGTCTACTGGGAGAGTATCTGGACAAGAGACATCAGGAGGGAGGTCGTGGAGCCGGGTGAGATACCTACGGGCAAGTGTCAAAAGGTACTCATCAATACGAGTAATCTTGGCATTGTGGTACAGAGTGGAGATAGGAAAGTGCTTGCCGTTGGGCTTGCGTTTATAGTTGGTGCAATCACGGAGAAGTTTCCGCTCAAACAGGCGGATTTTTTCCATTTGAGCAGAGGTGATGGCAGACCAAATAGGAAAGGCATAAGTGAGGAGAGGACGAATAAGCTGCTTATAGCAGAGTAGCTTAACTTTACAGTTAAGCTGGTTGTGTCTTCGAAGTGCAGTTTTGAGTTGAGTGTGCCTGAACCGGGCGTTACGGATGGCATAGTCAACATGTGATATAAAATTGTGTTGAGATGAGAAGACAATACCAAGATATTTCAGCTTGGGGACAAGCTGAATTGGAGAATTGTTGAGCCTGAGCTGAATATTAGAGGTGCTAAAACCTCTAGGACGATCACGCTGCTGGCCAAGAAAGGCAATGGCAGAGATCTTAGAGGGATTGAGTTTAATCTTCCACTTGGTGTAATAGTCGAAGAGGGCTCCAAGGTGGGTATTAAGCTCATTGGAAAGGCGGTGAGGATTAGATGACCGCATGAAGACAAGGCAGTCATCATCACGCCCACTTACAACGTTTAGTTTTCCTTTTTGGTTAAAATTATATATTCACTTTATATTACATTGAGCAAACTTAAGCAGATAATGTGGTTCTTTTTAAAAGGTCAGCGAAAGTCTAGGGCTTTTATTCAATTGGGACACGTTCTTCTTTTCATTAAACTTAATATTAACACATAGTAGGACGAACTGATGTTCTAT
The DNA here is from genome assembly GCF_002237135.1 of Teleopsis dalmanni. NCBI lineage: Eukaryota > Metazoa > Arthropoda > Insecta > Diptera > Diopsidae > Teleopsis > Teleopsis dalmanni. Next base: position 67,745,496 of record NC_051848.1, on the reverse strand, counting down.
ATACCATAAAAGTCATGTGATATTAGTCGGATTATGATCTTAGTGATTATATTCTATCTGCGGTGTTGATGGTATTGCTATTTTCTGGGATTTAGCGGACCGACTGAATATATATATTTATTTATATATATATGAATTTAAGATTAACTAACTATACTGCAAAAATGAAATTTAAAATGAATTAAAAATTGTTATATTAACACACATATAATACTGTACGTCATTTATTATTTCGATTATTTGAGAGAATTACAGATTTGATATGTAAGAACAATTTATTCGAAATAATCAACACAGAAAAAGAAAAACATCATGAAATATTAGTAATCGGTTAAGATTTACTCAAATCAATCTTACAATCGCCTTTCCAGTAGTCCGCGCGGAGTGCAAAACAATATGCTTGAGATTGACCCTATGGATAGCAACACAATACGCTTAGGTTTGACCTTTTATTGTTACTATAAGAATAATAATACGTAGCAGAATGCTACCTATGATATGTATTGTACCCTCTCTGATGATTGTATCTTAAAGTATGTTTCCACTGCTTAGTTATTAAGTTTTCCGGTTTAACCATCTATTTTGGGCGATCAGAGCGTTTGGCATAATTGGTATTTATACGATTGCATTTAAAGTTAGAAAATTATTTCTTTATAATTTGGCTCAATAGAGTAGATGATTCTGGGTTGCACTTATCAAGTTAAGTTTCGATGGTGCTTTTTCTTGCAGCTCTATGCACTTCATAGGAGTTAAAGGAAAATATGTATTTTTTTCCCAGCAAAACGCAACGATAAATCAAGAGACTTTGAATTGCTTTGAATCCATTGTTCTGAAAATATGAAAATTAATTAAGAGAGTGATTATTGATATATCATGACATCAGGTCTTTTACAGATTTTCAATTTTAAAATTGAAATAGATTGATTTTTTATTAATAGTGCTGCCAGTGTGTCATCCTACGAACTTATCAGCCAAAGTGTTGTACCTACACATATACAATTAAATTTATTTCAAACTTTAAACAGTAAAATACGTAGTATACATACACATATATATATAGTATATATATATATATCACTTAATTAACTTTCCACTAAAAAATGAAAAGAAAACCATAAAAGTTTAATGTGAACTTTAACAGTTGTGATTATGTTTAACAATAAAAGTTCGAAGTGGACTTCAATTTTTAATGTTGTTCCCATTTTCTAAAAAATATTCAAAATTTCAGAAAAAATAGTAATTTATGTCTTTTCAACTACTAACAGCAACTAAACATTAGCATTAGCATTGGGACTAACAGCAACTGCAATAGCAATAGCAACAGCAACAGCAACAGCAGCAACAACAACAATTTCAGCAACAATATCAGACATAAAACATTAGCAAAAAACTGAGGCAGTAATATTGCATTTTGAGGTAAGCGCTGAAGAAGGTAAAAACTATGATCGAAATGGAAGCAAAAACTTTTATGTCTCGTAAAGGTATTAGCAGAAAAAGGTTAAAAATATTAAAAAATTTAGAATAGAGTAAAGTAAAAACTGTAGTAGTGTACAGCATGGGAATTACGTCTTTTAAAAATTTTAGTTTTTACATTTCAAATGGTGAAAACTGAACATGTTTATGTGAAAACTTGAAGTTGTTAGAAAAATTATTGCGAGCAAATGTCAACAACAACAAAAAGCGAACAATGCTGCCAGCAAAAACTTCAACTAAAACCTAAGCAACTGCTTTAACACACAAAAATATATTAAATTTGTATGACGGTGGCATACGAAAAAAATAAATTTTGTAGGCTAAAAGCAGAACTTGACTTAAGTCAAAGCACAGCCCGACAAATGCAAGTAAAACCTTGAAATCAGTGTCAATTGGCTTGCCTGGTGGCACTTGTGGCAATTCGCCATGCTACGTACTATGCGAGAATCGTGAAATCATCTTAATTGAATGTAAATAATCCATGGAGTACGTGGGTCAAAATCCATGAAATCTCGAAGATAATTTAAAGCGATGACTTAATTACCATTGAGAATCGCGAAATCGAAATAGTTTTGCTAGGAAGACTTGTTCATTTCGCAATGCAATTTCACGCTAATTATTATAGATACCCACGCTTGCTGGGTGCATCTAAGGAACCATATAAAATTTTGCACCTTAAAAATTATCTGCCAAAATTCACATAAAATTTCAAAAGACGAAATTTATTAGTTCACATTTGAATGTTCAAATGCTTCTTAGTACCGATTTCACAGTCGTAACTCAAGTGTTTTTACTGACTTAAGACATACTTAAGTCATTTACTTTGCTGGATTAATTCAGCATTAATTACTGCTACTGTAAAATTGATTCTTAATGTGACGCTGTCTCATTGCTGTCAGATTAGTTTTACTAACAAAATACACTACCCTAAGATATTAAGGAATATTTATGAATATATAAAATATGATATTAAAAGGATCACATCCAGTGTTATTACTTTTTGGTCTATGTGATATTATTGCTTTAAGGTTATTTTAAAGAAAAGAAATAAGATGCTGTCTAAAGACTACTAGATTGATGACAAAAAAAACTTTATAAAAAAGTACATTGCCTGTCCACCAAAGTCTCATGATCTGATACCATAACATTTCTTTCCATGAGACTATTTAAAATCGTTGTTCTATGCAGTGATGCTTGTATTGGTCAAAGCCTTGATAATGGATAATGGCGCACATTTTTGAGATACTGCAAAAACTGATTAAAAATTTTCGTCTCAAAATATATTCGTCTGCAAATATTTTCGTCTGAAAATATTTTGTTTTGACTTTATTTTGATCTGATTTCTGATCGTCCGTAAATTTTTTTGTCTAAAAATATTTTCATTTAAAAAAATTTATTTTTTAAATTATTTCAAAATTTTAAATTATTTTATTTTTTTATTATAAATTATTTGTATTTATTTCAAAAAGACTATTAAGTTATTGAACGAAAATATTTTTGTTGGAATACATTTTCGTGCGAAAATATTTTAGTCCAAAAATAATTTCGTTCAATAACTTAATAGTCTTTTTGAAATAAATAAAAATAATTTATAATAAAAAAATAAAATAATTTAAAATTTTGAAATAATTTAAAAAATAAATTTTTTGAAATGAAAATATTTTTAGACAAAAAAAATTTCAGACGATCAGAAATTTGATCAAAATAAAGTCAAATTAAAATATTTTCAGACGAAAATATTTGCAGACAAATATATTTTCAGACGAAAATTTTTAATCAGTTTTGGCAGTATCTCAAAAATGTGCGCCATTATCCATTATCAAGGCTTTGACCAATACAAGCATCACTGCATTGAACAACGATTTTAAATAGTCTCATAGAAAGAAATGTTATGGTATGAGATCATGAGACTTTGGTGGACAGGTAATGTACTTTTTTATAAAGTTTATTTTGTCATCAATTTATTCGTTAAATAGATCAAGTCAGTAAATATATATCATCACTAAATTTTCGTTTAACAAAACTTAATAAAAATGCTTATTGAAGTAATTACTTGAAGAAAAGTGTTCCATCATTGTGGAACATTGTGATATATCACTGCGTATATTTCTTATGGGACACTTATATAAATCATCCAAATTTTCAAACATTGGCAGATAAATTGTGTTTATAAATATGAATATAGATATAGAATATTTTCTTTTTAATTCCTTTAGCTCCTTGTGGAGCATAGGGCCTTAGATATAGAATATGGAAGGGATAAATAAAAGAAAAAGAAAAGTAATACAGGTAATATTACAAATACTTTGTTATTAAATGTTTAAGCTCATCAACCAGTAATCCACATTCATCAAAATCTGTATGAATGGTCATATTTATTGACCATTCTCTATTATTGATCTTTCTCTATAAATGCCAGCTAGATCCTTTAAAAGTGCGAATGATGAAAAACTGGGAATAGAAAATTATTTCTGTCGGGACTTTTGTCTAAAAAGAAAAAAACCAATTTTTTCTGTTCTTTGGCAGAAAGAGAAAGACAGAGATTAATAATATTGTCACAGCAATAGGTAATTGTTTTTAGTTACAAATTTGAAGTAATTCTGTCCACTTATGTTTTGATCGCACTCTGTGTCGCAGAAACACTAGCACACAAGAAGTTTGAATTTTAACAACTCTTATAGAATAATGGATCAACACTCTTTATAGTAAGAGTTTTTGTTCCCAACTTTGTCACAAATTTACAAAGTTCAGTGAATGTTAAGTGAACGACTAAATACTAAACCTAACACTAAACACGTAACGCTTAACATGACAGTTTTGCGTATGATCTATGTTCCTCCAATCACCAAGTGGTCGGTAACATAAAAAATTTGCAGATCTTCTAACTGATGTGAGGATAAAGATTTTAATAATTTTTTTATATTGATAAAATCATAATCAAATGCTCGTTAATAGCACTAAACTGATATTTCTTTATGCAACTCTTCAAAGTTTAGTATAAAAGTATTTCGATATATGCAATAAAGTGTTTTTGTTTTAATATATATATTATAGTACTTTGCATACTTTTTCTTCTTTTTTCCATATGCGTCCTTTTAAAAGAGAATAGAGTTTTCAATGAATACTTATGCAGAAAATTATATATTTTCTGATTCTTTTAAAAGGTTTTTAATTTAATAGACTAAAAGCGCAATTAAGAGACAATCGATTAGTATACGGGCGTCCTTTTAAAAGAGAATAGAGGTTTCAATGAAGACTTATTCAGGAATTTATATATTTTCTGCTTCTTTTAAAAGGTTTTTAATATAATAGATTAAAAGCGCAATTAAGAGACAACCGATCAGTATACGGGCGTCCTTTTAAAAGAGAATAGAGGTTTCAATGAATACTTATTCAGAAAATTATAAAATTTGTGTTTCTTTTAAAAGGTTTTTAATTTAATAGACTAAAAGCGCAATCAGGAGACAACCGATCAGTATACGGGCGTCGTTTTAAAAGAGAATAGAGGTTTCAATGAAGACTTATTCAGGAAATTATATATTTTCTGTTTCTTTTAAAAGGTTTTTAATTTAATAGACTAAAAGCGCAATTAAGAGACAACCGATGAGTATACGGGTATGACCAGTTATATTTACCAAACGATCAATAACATCTAAGTTTCCTAGGTGCTCTTCCTTTCAATGTTAAATTGAGGACTTAAATAATTTTTTTTTTATTTTTTTATGAGGGCACATATACCTATGATTAATTTTCATCACATTTGTTGATTTACAGCATATTGCTTGACGAATAGCATTTTTTAATATTGTAAATTTAAAAAAGGAGTTCTTTATTCACCCTGAGTAATTTTTCTTGTTAGTCGCAATTTGTTATTGTAGCTAATATCTTAATATCAAATAGTGTAGTTCACAGGAATACGAACTTACGTTTCCAGTGAAGAATTCCTATTCATGCTCAGTCATAGCTTCAGTCAGAAATGTAAGTAGAAGCAACGCATTTATGAAATGCGGAAAATCACAATCGCCATTTTGCTGGATTGGTTCCTGGGTTCGTGCACTCAAAGAAATGTGTCAGTTTTATATTGACTTTGGGTGCACATTTGAGTTATGACAGCGTCGCTGACTGTTGTGCACAGTCAGCTGGAAGCACAACTGACTATGCTGTGTGGGAATGCACAATTTCTTTATATCTGCACTATAATAATTTTACGACTTTCGAACATTTTGCGGGAAATGGCATATGTTGTTAAATATGTGTTGGCCATACGTCATCCATCCTGAGCAATTTCCTCGGTGCATCTTAAAACATTTGCCATGCAGTTCTTATTTTTCTTTGATGTTAACGCGAATGAAAAATATTAAAATTACATTTAAATTGCAAAACTGAGTTCCTGCACGTCTGGATGAAAGTGAGTAGATAGTTTTTGCTCAGGTCTACATATATTAAATAATTTGCAGCAAATGCTGATTGATGTAATCAGTACAACATTCTCTTAGAATAACGCAAACTTTAATTTTTTAAGAAAATGGAAAAGTTGGTATCAGTTTAGTTTCGTGCAACAAATTAATTGCTTATTAAACTCGTTTAGTTAGTATAAAGTAAACATTTAACATATGTACATATATACCTATATAAACTTTTCAGAAAAACCGTGTCAATAATAGATATTAGAAAAGTGTGTGCGACTTTGAGTCACTTTTTAGTTTTATAGTTGATATTAGTTTCGGTTAGTTTGGCATAACTTCAGTGCTTTCGAGTGTAGGTGTAACATATGTAAATGAGGTGCCCATATAAGAAGCAAACTCCAAATGCGACGTAAGTCAGAAACTACTGTTATTTCATTGTTTAACCAAACAAAACGCCATTATTTCATTGTCTTCGCGTTATTGTTGAGCTTCAAATAGATTGGAGGCATATTCCGTTCTTCTTCTAATTGCAAAGTTGGGAACATAAGCGTACCGTAGGTAACATATGTGGTTGGAGTTAATATTTGTGCACCGAACTATGACCTATAAAATCAGAACCATAATAGTTTTTATACTATTTGTACTTGCTCAATGTTTAATGTGGTTTTTTTTTAAGATACAAAATATGTATATATGTGGGTTTATAGTGCTCGAAAAAGCTGACAGTTTCAATAAATTGTCTAACCTTATCAGCTATCAGCATAATTATTGCTTAAAAATTCCACTTCATATATCGTAAGAAACCTACAATTAATATTAAGCCTGCGAGAAGTAAATAATTATATGCAATAGAGTTAATTTTAGTTAATAACCTCTCCACTTTACTGATGCGTGAGAAATAGATATTTTTGCTTTTATATTTTTAAATTTTTTATTAAGAGGTTTTTCGAACAGTAGTGAACTACAACAAAAAAAATTAATTTTATATTAGTTTAATTATTTGAATTTTTGGCTGACCATACAGCTGTTTTATGTATTGTCAAATACTCATCATCAGTGGTCTCGGAAATAATTCTTTTTTATCTCAAAATTCTAAACAAATTATTTAAAATCATTGAATATCATAGCTGGTGTATTATAAGAGATTTCCAAACAAGTTTACTTCTTTTACCTACAATATTCAACAATATTCGATATAAAACTCTGTCTTTATTTTTTTTTTCAATAATTGGCAAGCATCAAAGTCGTAGTGAGAAACCTAAACGTAGTGTAAACATAATCACAATATTACTATTATTATGTTTTGGGAAGTTTGCACTGTGAGCTACAGATTTATCGTGCCCAGCTTGTGAACATAGAGTATTTTTCCAAATCTAACATCTTTTATTAATTGTGATATTTAACTTACATCACAGAGTTTTTTTTTGTCACCCGAATCACCCGAGGTGGGTATCTCATACCCACCTAGATATTTGTTTCATTTATGTATTAGTTTCAGGTAATCTCCTAGCATGTGTTTAAATTTCTGATTTTTTCTCTCCCCAAAAATAATAGATTTCATTAGAATAAATGACCAGTTTTGTGAGATTTTAGTTAAACTCATATCGCCCCGTCAAAATTTTTAATATGATTTATGAATTATTTCTACTTAATTGCTTCAAATCGATTGTGATAGTCCTGATAGATAATCCCAGATCTAGCTTTTTTCTTCTCTTTAGATCGATGAAAAGAAATTAACTCTCCCCAAATCGCGGAATGGTCTATAAGCAGAGGGAATGTTCATTATTAAGTATTACTTTATTGTAAGCTATAGTTGTTGGATTTGAAAAAATATCCTTGTGCTTATATCTAGTGGTAAGTAACCACTATAAATACCTATTATTTTCGAGCGTCACTGCATTTTAAATAATTTTGCACATTGTAAATTAAGTAATATCATGGTTGCATTGCAGCTTGAACTACTTATCAGAGGCGAGGCGTCGAATGGTTCAGAGTGTTCACTGAACACCTTAACAAAGCTTCCTTTTTAGATTTTTTTTTTATTAGGTAAATAATCTCGCTATTTTGCTATTTAACATGTTTTATAATAGCTTTTCCAAACATATTAACATAAACACAAAACGTATAATACAAACAAAATCACACATACAAATGTTAGTTACACCCAACATTACTTATAATTAATAAAAGAGAAAACACATTTCTCTTGAAATATACTAAGGTGCAGATTAAAAACTGCACCGCGTTGCTTACAAAGCATGCAAATGAAATAACATTCACATTGGGACTATGTTCAATATTGAATACACAACACAAAACATACAAACAAATATATGTACGTAAAATAATCTTAACTCTTAAATTAATGCGTGCAAGCAGTTCAATAAAAAAAGTGCACTTCCAATGTTATGCAAAGTAAATACAAAAGAGAAAAGAAATGACTGAGCGAAAATCGCTTTACATTTGACGAGAGGATCATTCCACTAAACTGAACCAAAAGTTTATACAAAGCGTGCAAATACAATCAAAGTCACGGTTGCTGTTTTATATGGGCAAATGGTTCAGTAAAATAACTGAACCGGGCATTGTAAATACAAAGTAAAAGAGTAAATGAATGCATGAGAGTTTCTTACTCTTATGTAGAGGTTGGAAATAAATCACAACAAAGTCATTATTGCAATTTTATACTAGCAAATGGTAAAAGTAAAGAAAGAAATTAAAGAAATTTGAAGTGAAAAATAATATTTAGAAATGGATAAATGTGTGATTAAAGAATTGATTCAAATATCGTTTTTTAAACGATCTTCTGAAAAAAAGATTTTAATTCATAAAATGAATCAACCAACTCCAGATATGAAGAATTTGATACCTGTTGTAAAAATGTCGAAATCTATGGTAAGTCGTCGTTTTCCTACAGCTATAGCTTTATGGATCACAGGCTGCGAACATTTAAATAAATTGTTTTATTGGTCTTGTACGCTATTTGCTTGTGGAAAGGACAAAACTTAGTAGTAGGGGGAATACGTTATAGTTGGAATTCTGTTTTGATTAAATTGTGAACACCTTGCCAAAAAGCTGACGCCTCGCTACTGCTACTTATTTAGATTAAGATTTTATTATTTCAATCGTCTTGAGCTGATTTTACATATAAAACATAAGACAAAGATTTCTCATTTTGGTAATTTGTGAGAAAATTATTTTTAAGGGTTGCATTCGACATTTTTCGCCTTAAATTAGTTAATTTATTTCTAATGAGCTCATTTATATGAAAACACTTTGTTTGGTAAGTTTTTCTCATTAGCAGCTTTAATAAACAAAACTGCGTAAGTGAGATAAGTGGAAATATGGTATAACTGAGAGTAAATAGTATATGGCTTGAAATTTTTGAATATTATTGAATGAATATTCTGTTTAAGATATGTGTTTATTTGTTAAAAACGAAAGAGACAGTTGAGTATTAAACCAATATGGAAGCAAATGCTAGTTAGTATTACGTTAATCATACATAAAGCTATAACCCATACATAGATTTATTCAACGTTTGCAAAACCAGTCATGACCTCTACGTGAATATAAAGTATGTATCTCATAGATTTTTGGTAAATCTAAACAGTTATCTAATACTTAACACTTTTTCCCACCATCACAATTGTAGAGAGGTATATAAGGTAGGTATGGCAACGTAAGAGCTAAAGACAAGCACTTTTTTAGATGTTTTTTTCTCAGCTTTTAGCATTTTCTACTTTTGATGATTTCTATGGTGCTATTAGACAGCACAAATTTTATTATTCCAGTTATTCCCATTGAAATAATCTTCTTGCAATTTTTATTATTTCAGATTTTACCAAGAAATTAATTTTAACATAGGAAAATGCGACATTGATTTTGTTTTTTCCGAAATAGGTGTGAATGTAGTCACTTCTATTATTTAATTATTTTATTATTAATTATTATTAATTATTTAATATGTTATAATGATGTAGTGGCACAAGATTTATAACAGATTTGTAGCCAGCAATTTAGTTTATTGGGGCTTACGATTTTAGGATTGAAAATTTTTTTTATTTATTTTAATAAAGATAGATTTTATTTATCTTATTTAAATCCCATTGAAATAAGGTGATTAGTTTCTTTTTAAGTCAAAGAATACAATAGAATGAGAATAAGACATACCTCCAGCTCAAAAAGTACCCGGATTGTTTAATTAAAACAACTAAATTTAAATTTTATTCCAAATTTATTTTATCTTCTTCAAAATATGCTCCTTCTGAAGCGATACACATATGCCAACGCTTAACCCAATCTTCCATACACTTTTCGTAGGCCAGTGAAGGTATGACTTTTAGTTTCTTCAGCGAATTCTCTTTTACCGATTCAATCGACTCAAAACGCTTACCACGAAGGGGCAATTTGAGTTTCGGGAACAGGAAAAAGTCGCATGGATCCAGATCTGGCCAATATGTTGCTTGAGCGATGACAGTGGTACCGGTGCCCTGTTTTGTCAAAAAATTGCGTACAAGAAGAATTTTCTTTCCATAGTAAAAATCGCTAAATGCACTTGAGGTAGTCTCACATTAACAGCTGCTGTAAACAAAATAATTGACAGATGTCGCTACAAATTTGTACCATATATCAAGAAAGGGTCTACCAACATAACAAAAAAAATTTTGGAAAATGGTGTGTTACTTAAGGAATAGTTAATAAACAACAAAATCCGGATACTTTTTGAGCAGAAGGTATGTCGTATGTCTATGATGTCCAATTATATTCACTAATATAGAATTTATATTCTATGAGATGACAAAAAATGATCTGTCAATGCTATCAAATAGATCAAATCTTAAAACCTGCGTTGACAGTTTACATTTATCTTTTGTGATAAGTGATTTCCGACATTGAAAACTAATTTTCTATTCATTTTTCATTCAATTCAAAAGAATTTGTTTTTGTTATGTTGAAATTTCTTCAGTAACTGTTTCTTATGGGTACTGAATTAAGTACTTTCCAATGAATGACACTTTTGTTGCTCGAATGAATCAACCACAATATGTTAAAGAAATTTTATTCGATTTAAAAGAATTTGTTTGGATGCACTCATATGTTATATGTAGTCGTATATCTGAATGCTAGACGTAAAATTCGTTAGAAAAATGTACTCTTGCTGCAGTTTTAATGCAGTTTTAATATTCTTCTGTTGAGTTTCGACCACGTTGAACGCTGCTGCTTCTGGCTCTTACCCGTGCATTTGGAAGACACAAATCTTCATTGTGATTTATGCAAGGCACATACAAGTATTCAGTATATTTTGCTGGTTTTTCTATTTCGCTGGCATTTCCTATACTCTGTTTGCACAAAGGTGCTTTTTTCAAATATTTTGGGTCACTTGGGTTGTTTATTTCTTAAATTTTTCCTCTTCGTTGGATTTTTTACATTTCATTGTTGAACGCTAGACTGCATTTTTCCTTATGTTTGTGTTTTAACTACAATTTTCTTATGTGCACAAGTCTACACGACTTTTTCCCTCAACTCTTGACTATACTTACATTTGTATACTTGGTGTGTTGCTTTAGATTTGATGTTGCTCTAGGGAGCCGGTATAAAAAATAACGTAAAAATCTGATTGCACATTTTGATATTTATTGAACTAAAATGACATTTATTTGACAATTCTGCAGTGCAACGCAAGCAGGAAGAAGCTGTTTGTTACTTTTTGAAACATCGTTATTTACTTCACTTGAAGTTGTTGATGCTCATAAGTGTCTACACTCACAGTTACCAAAATGTTGCTACATATATGTACATATATGGTAGTATATATATATACAATTTAAATATATATAGTACAATATATCTTTCATTTCTGAATTTATTTTGATATCAATTTTTAAACTTCGACCTGCGGTAGGCCTCACGCCGTTCGTCACTTGACTTCTGAATAGAAATTTAAACTTGAATGTATCTGTTCTTGCCAAGTTCGTTCAAGATATGTCAATAGAAATGATTGCTAGGGATATCTAAATGGAAGGAAATAGATGTTTTATTATAGGATGTTATGAATGTTACTCTAAATGTTTACAGCACCTCAGAAAATAAGCTTTGGATAAACTCTTAAATATATCGTGAAATAAAAAATAAATTCTTGTGCACCGAATAAAACTGGAATAGAATAAATCCATGCTATTAATTTATCAAGTAATTGGTATTAATATGAGTTAAGGTAGGATTAAGTGGCTCACATAATTTCACTCACAGATAACAAGCTCAATATAGGTACCAGTTAACATAATGAGCAGACAGACAGCTGTTATATCATGTAACCGAGAGAAGCAAATTCTGTGTATTAAACCTGGTGCACCTTAGGAACTACAAAATATATTCGGTGTTGTCAGTAAATTTTGAGTATCAGGACTGGTGTACATTAAGAGTGACATAATATACTCGGTGTTTACATTCTGCTCTCTTAGCCGTGAGAAATACATGTAACTGTGGGTTGCTGCACCATTGGTATTTGAGTACTCTCCAATATAATCGAATGTATCTCGTAACCACACAAGTGGCAAAGAGTCGATGCAAACTTAGGGTCATGTTATGTAGAGTGTTTTAGGATTATCAAAATCAATATAGTTGTTGTATTAAATGGAAATTATAAAATTGAGAGTGAGAGAATAGACAATGTATCCGTTTAAATTTGGTCATGAGAACTGAGGCCATCTGTGCCTCGTCACTTAGGTAAAGCAGTGTTGTTCAGTACACTCTACATAACCTGAACTCTACAGATCTACTAGATTTTTTTTTCTTCGAATGTAAAAATGGAGATTCATGTAATTATTTTTTTAATGTTGTTACTGGAAGTCATTAAATAATTTATATAGTAGGCCTAGATTATGTCTCTTATATCAAAGCCTTAGTTGTTTCGAAAACATATAACTTATGATGAACTTGCCGTATTTATTCAATGAATCAATAGTCTAGTCCATCACTTTGAAGCAGTGTTTGTAAATCTTTCAGCGTAATGTGAAGTAGTTCCTATATCGTTTTATAATTGTAGTTCAAAATGGATTACTGCGAAGAAATTTCATTCGGATTTGAACATAATTCACCACAGACTTGTTGGAGTAGAATTTTTATTGTACACCTGTAAACTCTAACTAATATCACTGATGTTTCGATTAGTTGTGATACATTATGCTTAACCAAATGCGATATCAGGTTTTTTGGGACTAGATCGATTGTGAAAATTATTAGTGTAGTACTTGCTTCGTACTTTTATTGCAGCTTTACTACCGAAAGTGTGCGCAAAGTAATTTTGATTGATTATGTAGTGTAGATACTTCACTTGTGGATATTGCTGTGTCATACATTTATTTTGTATTAAACCTTAGACAATTGTTTATTATTACCTACTTTACATTTGTGGGTACTGACCTATTTCTGGTATATACACTGTTTCATTTTCAAATACAAGGATACTGTTTCATATATAACTATGCTTCTATTACTAAGTCATGTGCCTATGCATTATTTTGACAATTTTATTACATAGTTTTTATATTTTATTACTAACAAAATCTATATATAACTATATATAACTATATATAACTATATATAACTAATCTGAAATTTTTGTTTTGTTCGCAGGTATTATTTGGAAAGCCATTAAATCCTATACATTTTGGAAAAATTAAATTTTAAAAGAAGTTTTAATAGATTCCATTTCTTGACGCCAAGTAAAAATAAAATAGTTTTAATAATTTATTAGATTTTAATTTTATTTTTTACAATAAATGTAATCATATGGCATCAATGGTGGCATGAATATTGATTTCTAATGCTAATGCTTATTGTTGGTTTGTCGATATAAACCAATGACTTTACATAACCTCATAAAAAATAATCGAGAGGTATTAAATCGCATGAACGAAAGGATCAGTTGGCTAGTTAACAGGATTACTTCTGGAAATAAAGTTGTCACCAAATTGATTTCGCAATAAATCGATTGTTATGCAAGCTGTATGGCAAGTTCCGTCACTTTGTTGGAACCAAATGTCATATTAATCGATGTTTAATTAATTAATTTTTGGAAATATTCAATAAAATTAAATCCAAATTGCTCCATATCGCTTGTCATTCATGGTAACGGTAGCTCCTTCCTCATTTTGAAAGAAATAAAGACCGATGATGTCGTCAGCGTGTAAATTGCACCAAACCTTCAATTTTAATGGACGTAACGGTGATACATTAACGGCTTGAGGATTATTTTCGCTCCACATAATACAATTTTCCTTATTGACATTGAACCAGAAATACTCTTCATCACTAAACACAATTTGTTGACGAAGTGATTTATGAGTTTTATTTTTTTCAAAGAAAATTTCTATAATGTGGAAGCGTTGTTCTAGAGTTAAACGATTCATGCTGAATTGCCAAACCTTACTGAACAGCAATGTTAACACATTTCCATATTCTCTATCGATATCGATAGTTTTTATGCAGATAAATAAATTCATAAATGACTTTTGTGAAAATAGTAGTCTGAGTACAAAATTTCAAATCTGTGACTATTATTATTATAAAAAGTAGACATGAAAATTGCTCAACAGCCGGTACTGCGGCCATAAGAGCCCTATTGTACCAATTTCACTATTGATTACATAAAGTTCTTTAAAGCTTTGTGAACAAAATCTAGAACTGAATCTAGAGAAGAGCTCTTAATCTGCTCTGGTGGCAGAAATTCCATATGAAAGAGGTTTCTTCTGTGCGTTATTAAAGCTGGACAGTCACAAAGAACGTGCATGGTCATTTCCTCATCTTCAAGGCATAATCTGCATTCCGAGTTAGCAGATAATTGTAGTTTAAAAAATCTGCGATAAAAATGCCATGACATTTTCCAACATTTTCCGGTCTAACCTTCTAACGTTTTTCGTAATATTATTGGAGAGCATTTCAATTAATTTATGTTTGAAGTTGATGGTGAAAGCGATTTAGTTAAGTGATTTTGAAGGAATTCGCATATATTTAATAAAGGTTTTTAATTTTGATTTTTCTTCCCGTTTTATGATCGCTGCATTCGAAGTTGCTCTTGTGAATGTCCTGGATATGAATGTTCACTGGACATTAGATATTTTAAAAACTCTGCAGTGGGGTCGAAAAGAAAGTGTCGGATAGGTGTAATAAATAATTTGATTTTTTTTTATATACATCGACGAATCATCAATTAGTTTAATTTCTTAATAGAGTCACAACACCAACAGTGACCTTCCCACTTAAGCCACTTTGGTTGACTGCAGTGTTGTGAAGCTCAATGTCACGTTGCTTGTGCGGAATTCGCTGATATATTTTCTCGAATTTATGGAGTAAAAGTGAGAGGCATTTTACGTCTAGTTGCGTACGTAAAAAATTCATCTTGAATTTTCACGAAAACATTTCCCCATACAAGTAAAGCACACCAGCCAACAGCCAGAAAAGTAAGCCCGCAAGCGATCGAAATGGTATGCAACATTTGGTCGCACTTAAGCCGAAGAGCAAACCACTGAACCACTGGCGTTAGCTTGGCACAAAAACTAACACATAAATTTCTTGAAATGACAGCTGTCGTTTCGCCTGACAGAAGTAGAACTTTTCACTAAATAACAAAAACAAAAAAAAAAGCGGAAAAAACGGAAAAAAGCGGAAAAAAATAATAATAATAAAAACCGTGCAAGTAAAAATATTTTAATGCTGAATATTTATAAAAAAAAAAAAATGCAAGACAAATAAACAAACGGTATGGACACTGCCAAAGTGCAACTTTTAAATTTATGTGCAATATTTTATTTTTCCATAATTTTATTATATATTTTTTTATTTTCACTTATTTTTACTTCAATTTCAACAATATTTTTGTTTACATGTCGGCACGCATATGTCAAAAAGTGCGGTGCCCGTCTTGCCAACTTTTTACTCAGCAAAAGTTTTCATATCACTTTTATTCTTTCTGTACGAGTTAGAAATTGATTACTTGGCCGAGATAATTAATCACTTTCACTCGTTAAGATGTTAAACTTTAGATTAAAATGTTATTATTATCCGTACAACTGCATTCTGGTGGGTTTAAATGTTTCCATAGTTGTTGTTTGTGCCGCAGTGCCAGATAATTCGAGAAATACCGAATTACAGAAATTCAACGAATTCATCAAATTACATATATACGCTGCTGAGATTTGGGTTTCCTGCCTGAAAGTGAGCTTCAACTTGTCTGGATCTTTCGAAGAGAACGAGCGCATTTGCGATTTCAGTCCAACTCAGTCCAACTCAGTTCAACACAGTCCAACTCAGTCAAACTCAGTCACGTAGATAAAAATGTTAATTAAAAGATACGAATAGCATATATGCATTATTTAAAAAAGAGAAAATTTTTGCAAAGTAAATAATTTGTATAATTTTTATTTATAAATTAAAATTTAATTATAAATTATGCTCGCAAACTTTCGAATTTAATTAAATGAAGAATTTAGAAAAGAAGTTTGAATTCATTTTAAGTGATCGTTTAATGGACAGCTTATTCAGCATGTGCGAGTAATTATATGTTCCGTCAGTGCAGCTAAAATGAAATACTCAAGATATACAGACCGTACCAATCTTTCAATCGTACAGTCTATACAAGAGTTTAAGTAAAAATCATTTATAATGAATACGTGGCAGTAATTATACCACATTTGTATTTAACTTAGCAATTTATTTAGTTGTTAATTTAATCCGTTGTATACATGAGTTCTTTTGGTTTAAGTAAGAGATGGCGCCAGCGAAAGGTACGCTGCATATTCATTTGACACATCCATACATCATTTTATTCTTCTCAAAATAAACTATAGACACGCAAATTGAGTCTGTCAAAAATTAGCGTCTTTGTTTAATCGTTCAGTGATTATGTCGAATTATGCGCTTGAAAAAGAACATTGCTTTTCTTACCTGATAAGTTAAAGAAAAAGGCAGCCATTCTTTGCTGATTTCGACAATTTAAAAGTGGTAAATTCATGTGAAAGACAGTGTACACTCTGGTAGACCACAAAAGTGGAATATTTATTGGATGTTGATTAAACTTAAACTCGACAACAATTAGCAAAGCATTAAATGTGTCACAAGAAACAATCAGCAGATATATATGAGCAAGGGAAAGATCAATAAACTGGGTAAAAAACTCCCATATGGTTTGAATCAACGTCTATTGAAAAATCTCAAAATTATGTTTCAAATACTTCATTAGCGACAACCATTTTCGCATTGAATTTTCATGGGTGACGAAAAATCGATTAATTTTGAAAACCTTAAGCGGAAAATACCATGGCTTTTACTTAGCGAAGAAGGTTTTTAAACACCGAGGCCAAATTCTTTCAGCAAGTTTCAGTTTCCACGTATATAAAGGTGGAAAAACAGCAGTATTGTCTATTGTGAACTTTTCAAGCCCGGACATATCATAAAGCTATATGAATAAATTCCATCACGCATTTTTTAAAGAACGACCGGAATAGGTCAGAAATATATCAAAATGATTTCGTTAAACAATAGTGCGCCATATCACACACATCAAAGCAAGTAAAAGACATTTTGAAATCGCCTGGATAGAATATTCTTCGCAACAACTGTACTATCGCATCTGGTGTCATCTGACTAACATCTCTTCGCAACAATGAGGCATGTGTTTGCAGAACAGCACTACAGCAATTTCAACAAAGTTGAAAAATGGCTGGACTAATGGTTTACCGAAAAAGACTAGCAGTTTTTCTGATAAGGTATAGATAAATTATCTAAACGATGGACTAAAGCCAATATGGCCAATATTTTGAATACAAAAAAATTAATTTCCTTTAAAAATCAAATAAGCAATCATTTGACTTGAGTTGTTGGGTTATCTGAATTTTTATTCACTATGTAGTTCACAGCATCGATATTTTTGACATTTTAACAGGACGTCTACATTTCTACATTATAAGATGGACCTCCAAGATTACAAACTGTTAATGGCAGTCTGTAGTTCGATTATGTTAACGATAAATTTCATGTAATGCATCAAATGTACCCGAAATATAGTGTATATAGCGCTATTTTTAATTTCTCGACCTCTCAACTTAGACGTATTTAACTGAAGCTTTCAACAATAGGTACTGGCCAACTGTTTTATCTTCTTGTCGTGTGTAGAATAAGTGTAATATTATTGCTTCTATTAGATAACGCTAGATGGCGTATGCTATTTTTCTGTCCAAATATTGAGAAGTACACAATAATAGCATACACCTCAGTGGAAAAAATTGCTCACAATAACTGCGCCACTTAAATCTACATGTTTAGGATCTCGATATTGCATCAGAGTTAAACATATTCAAATTTTGATATTATTATTTTTTTTCTCATACATTACACACTACCGTCCCTAAGAGAAATGCACCTTAGGTAATTGTCTTCTTGCTCTGAGGATAGGACAGCCTTGGCAATCACATTTTGGTACAATCAACTACATGACTCATTTTGGAAAGTTTGTAATTATGTCTTCATCTAAAATATTATTGGTAAAATTTTGTATCTTAATTATTACTCGTGTAACAAAATTGTATGTAAAACTTCAAATCAAATCACCGTTAACTTCCGAGAGAGACACCATGAAAATACTTTATCTAATTTCTTCTACATATGTAAGTTAGCATGTATCATTTAAAGTTGTTATGGGTGTAGAAGGCAAACACAGTTTAATTAATTACGAAAAAATTATAATTAAAAGTCACGTCGCAGCCAAATTATTATTAGAGGCGCGTCATACATAAATTTTATGCTGTAATGTGATGATAATGTCATTTGCCTTCGTACTGCATAGACATTTTCTTCGTTTCTTTTTATATAACGGCGGAAGCATCCATTAATGACAAAAATGAATAAAAAAAAATAATAACAATAAAAACAGAAATGGAAGAATGAGAACTGAAAGAAATTAAAACTAAAAACCTTATTTTGTGACAGTGACAAAATATGATATGTCACATTTGACAGTCATCAGTTATACGTATAACCTCAATGACAAGCTAGCATAAAACTTCTGGATTTGAAAAGATCATTGGATAAACTACATATATAAGAGAACCTTATATTTAATCTGAATAGAAAAATATGAAATTATTGAGAACCTTCCATTGTATTATAAATATAATTTTTTAATACTGTGGTCTCAATTCCAGAGTAACTATATTAAGTTTGTATTAATCCTTCATTTAATAATAAAGTTAAATTAGATATAAAAAACATAACACCACAAATTGTAAAAATTGAGTTTTCTTCTAATGGAACAAGAACTTTATTAATATTCAGAACAGATTTGCTAATCCAAAAAACATTATTTATTCTAATCATTGGTGAAGAGCAATGCAGTGTTCTTAGGAAATAGGAAATAGGAAATAACAGGGTACTAGCTCCCATTTGAGCAGAGCACTGCGACCATGATTGATCTTTTGTGCTACAACAGATCCTAACTGAACAAAAGAATGCAGTGTTCTTACACTAATCAGTTTAAATTAGGTAAAGATGATCTAGCTATCCATAAGACCCACACATAAACTAATTGATCTTTAGCGATACCAGATAGACTTGGACGTTCAGATCCTCCACGATAATTTGTACATACCATTAAAATGAATGTGGAGACTTAAAATGCATCTGTTCACTTAACGGTTCAATCCAAATATATCTTCTACATGCTTAAATCGAATAGAATAGAAACATTGAATAGAATGTGGACATTCGAAATGAAACTGATCGCTTAACGTTTTATACCAAACATTTCGTTCGCCAGCTTAAATTGTAGATTCTGTAAGTATTTAAGATTTCTATGTGATAATGGAGTTGGTTTGAAGTTCTCGCCCATTTTGGCAATATCTTAGAACTTCTTGAATTGTTACATTGCCGCTCCTGGGTATCTTTAGTAAACGATGGCAGCACCACATTTTAAAATCGTTGTATTTTGTTTATTGTCGTTATTTTAAGTCAAAGCTTTTATTTCTTGTGTCCATGTATCGTATTCGTAGTATTATATTCAATTCATAGTTAAGTAGAACGTTTATAAATTTCAAGACAATTCTTAAGATGTACAACAACAACTCTAATATTTGATTAATTAAGTTCTATGACTGACTATACTGACTGACTGTGTAACTGATTCGCACCTAATTGCACCTTTTAGTCATATCGCCAAATATACATCATAGATTGGTCTGTCCAAGTGGTTCCAAATTTAGCATACAATTTTCCATCAGTGACCAAAAAAAAAAAACTATCGAATAGAAAAATATTGTACCTTTTGGTAAATAAACTTTACGTGAATATTACATTAAACAGAGTTTAAATATGCTATATCAAAAAATGTTTATTGCTATATATATATGTTTCTACCTTTTTTTCTACTATAAATACAAGTCAGTCATTTCGCT
The DNA here is from genome assembly GCF_002237135.1 of Teleopsis dalmanni. Taxonomy (NCBI): domain Eukaryota; kingdom Metazoa; phylum Arthropoda; class Insecta; order Diptera; family Diopsidae; genus Teleopsis; species Teleopsis dalmanni. The sequence goes on along the minus strand of NC_051848.1, from coordinate 67,725,170 downwards.
ATAAAATAGTCTTTCTGTGTAATAAATCACCTATTTTAGTCTCAGTACATGCATATCCTTAATAACTTTTTATATTTTTTTTAACGACATAAACAAAATACATATATCAAAAATGCTAAAATATTTTTTCTCTACTTACACAAGCGAAACAACAACAATGCACATTAAAAACATTTCCAAAAAGAACACTAAAATTCAATAAAATATTTTACTGATCTTTCCACGAACACTAAACAGTTCACTAGGCTTGTGAAAATAACATTAACGATGATACTAAAAATTTTATGTGAGATGTCGGAAACAATATACTAATATGTTTTAGTGTTTCGGACAAGTCGTTCCACTTTTAGTGTAATGTATGTGTTTTGTAAACAAAATTAATAAAAACTATTATTACTATTAATATTTATATTACGGGCTTGAGCAGTACACTATGATAGTGTGCTGCTTATTTTTGTTCAATATTAACTCATAGCGCACCGTTCAACAAGTGGATCTACTGAAGTGAAGGATTAGCCGAAGTGGATTATAAAACTACTTGGGCCCTTTTTCGTCCTTCTATTCTCGGATGTCGTTATTGAGTTAAACCAGGAGTGGCTTCCGTACGCATAACTACATCTCTTGTTAATGCAAGCAGCTCATTTAGCTTAAGGTTGCCTGTCAAGTCATCACCAACCCAATGGTGTCCCAAGACAGTCTTCCTCTTTCTTGCCAGTGCTGGATAATGGCACAATATATGTGCTGATGTCTCCTTTTCTTCTAGGCATAACCTGCAAGTTTCTTCCTCAGCAAGAGTTATCTTTTTGAGGTGATACTTGAAATTGGCATGTCCAGTAATTAGTGAGGTCAGCCAGGTTAGGGTGCTCCGCAGATAGCTAAGCACTTTTATCGCTTGCCTGACCCACGGTTTCGGCAACATGAGTTTGGTTTGTCTACAAGTGCTCAACTCTCTCCATCTGTTGAGATGAAGTGAGGTTATCCATTTATAGACACAGGCTGTCATCATGTTGTAACCCAATGGTATTCTGGGTTCTGGGCCGCAGAAGTTATGGCTTGATCCTTGCTTTGCAAGTTCATCTGTTTTCTCGTTTTGCGTAATGCCGATGTGTCCTTTAACCCACATGACCGTTACCTCATTTCCATAAGCACATTCCATGAGCTTGGTTATACATTCTTGAACTAAGCTGTTAGCTATGCATGCTTTTGATAACTGCTTGATTGTCAAGCGCTATCAGAATCTTCTTCTGTTACACATGACAAACCAATTCGTTTAAAATTAAATGTAAATATTAGTTTTAATTAGGCTTTCCATTGCTGATCGAGAGTTTTATTGTAGATATATTCTTAGATTATATTGTATATATAACATTAAGAGAATAAAAGAGAAATCCATTGGAATATAAGTTATGGTTGAGTTTAATAATTTAGTAAAACCAAAATAAAAAATAATCTGACTTAATCTTTTATTATATAAAAAATTAAACTTATATTATTTCCATTATATATTTATGTATATAATATATGTTTATATAAAACTTTAAAATATAGTAAAAGAGTTGCATTAAGTATCAACAAATATTTAAAGGAGTTCAAAATATGCTTGCTCTCTGCCCTAAGTTCAGTCATAAAACTGTTACTAAACCTTGCTCAAAATTAATTTTTCGTTCAAGAAAAAATCAGAATGACTTTTATTACCGTTGGGATTTTAGTATCTAAGTACGCAATTAAAAAAAATTAGGCTGCAAAAAGTCGTTGCAATAAAATGTTGATGAATACATGGAATGTTGCGGAAAGTTGCACGTTCATTCTTTGAGCACTGGAAGAACGAATAAAGAAAAATGCCATAATGAGTTGACAAATGCTGATAACTAAATAATTTATTTTTTTTCTTTTTTTTAAACTTTTTTCTCTGTTCTTCGTTCTTTTCTGCACAGAAAAACAATGAACTTAACTTGGCTATAATTTTATGGTTAACATGCATGACTTAAAAATTTTAATGTAATGTAGTTATTAGTTTTTTCTGTTCTGCTTTGAGAACAGAACCCGCTATGTTGAGACAATTATACCGCTAAACTACAAAAACAAACAACAATACCCGCTGAAAAATGCGGTAGCAAAAGCCGGCAGAGTCAGCAAAAAATACAGCCACAACTATTAACTGCTATCATTAGTTAAAAAAAAAATAAAGGTTTTTAAACCAAGTAACATATAAAGAGGTTTACCTACATCGAAACTTTGTATTTAATAAGTCTGGATATTTTACACATAATATATTTCATAAAACACGCATTTCTGTTAACAATAATCAAAGAGGGCAAAATATTGCCTTAAGAAAACTGGTTAACGCCCCATGGTATGTAAGAGGAGCTGATATCCACAGAGATCTGAGAGTGGATTCAGTTGAAAAATACATTAAAGATCGTGCTCTGAAACTATTCAATACAATTGACAGTCACAATAATCCAACACTCAGTATCCTAAAAATACAGCGAAATTTGGTAAACACAGGCAGATATAAAGACATCAGATCCATCATATTATAAAGCCCCGTAAAGCCCCGTATTTAGTGTGACTTAAAATTGTCCACAGATAAAATAGAGTAAAGGTGCTGATTCACCAACTCAGACATCTGAATATCAATATCAATAATCATATAAATATATACATCATATATGTAGTTAATTAATAATTTCAACAATTAAACAATATCATATTATTATTGGATTGACCGAAAAGTAATGTCACTATCTTTCACAGTTCACTGTCTTAGCACAAAAATATTTCAAATATATATTTCAATCATATATTCTCAATTCACTAAAACAACAATTAAAAGGCGAACGAATAGTAGACCGTAATAATCAGTATCGATCCGTTCATCAGGTGTTCAGTATGAAATTTCTATATCTGCTTTCTTCGGTTGTAAAGCTGAAAACTTAAGTATTTTTTTTAATATAGTTACCAAAAAGCCTGCAACCACAGACTTTGTATGTACTGGATTCCTGATCATAAAGGCATAGAGGGAAATGAGACAAGCGCAAAACTTTCCGAGGAAGAAACGAGCGAAGTACTCAGACCTCTGAAACAAATACATAAACTTCTGGACTAGCACATGACAAGGAGAGCAAAGGAAAGGTGTCGAAACTTAACGACCTGTAGATTAGCTAGGATCATGTGTAAACACATATACACCAAGGATAGTATATCGTCTAGCCGAAGGAACTGTAGAACATTAATTGGTGTATTGACAGGTCAATGTCTGGTCACATCACATGCGCATAAACTAAACCTAATTTACAAAAAGGAATTCTAGAGCAAAGGAAACTTTAGAGCATCTGTTGTGTACCTGCTCGGCTCTCTCGAGAACTCGACAAAATTATTTGTGGGCTGTCAGTTTTAACGGACTGGAGCACATACCTGAGGTTGCAGTTGAAATTCTAATAAAATTCGTCAACACAACCGCTTAAATAAGACTCTGATTTGGTATCGCGATGGACCTTAATATTCTACGCGTGACTTTTTTACTTTGCCAGCATAATCTAATCTAATTTTATTTACCAATCATAAAATCTTAAAATAATTCCATATTTACAACTTCTTTGAAATAATAATATTGCTATAATATAGCACAAAAGTAATATTCTCTTTATGCATTTTATTCAAAATTTGGTTGATAAGCTGGACGGCAAATGTACTGAAGTGATTGGCAATTCATTTTAATATAACATATATAGTAATTTTTTTCAAACCAATGTGATACTCATATTTTCCACGTTTTGAATTCTCATAAAAAATAATCAATTAATTTGAATAATATAACAAAAAAAAATTCAATTAAGTTAGTAAAAAATTCAATAAAAGCATTCAGTTTATTATATGTCTCGATAAACATCAAATTTTATTATCAAAAAAAGACTGAATTCACAATGCCGAAACAAGAAACGTTGTGTGGCTCGTGGTCTATGGCAGCATCCTACTAGACCCACATATATCCCACATCCTTGTTTACAATTTCAGCTCAAAAGAATTCCTAATTATTTAAATGTAGAAATTGGAGTAAAGAGTTTTTGTTGCACCTTCGATATAATCATCACGAAAAAATACAAGTCTATCACATCTGAAGATCTAATACCACCCAGCGATATAAAGTAACTGCGGCAACAAATTCTCGTTTTTTTTTTTTTTTTTTTTTTTTTTT